>NC_039362.1:98437593-98661274 GCF_003573695.1 Papaver somniferum | reverse complement strand
TTCTTTCAATTTTTTTTTTTTTTGCTTTTCATGAGACACGAGAAATGAACACAAACTGAAAATTAAAATAAAATAAGTACAAATGGCCATGGTGTAAGTACTTTACCGCTTGATATTATTCACAACTTGTATGTCTCGATATCATAAACTTCTTGAACTCTCATCCTTGATATTCTTGGCTCTTGGACAATAGTCTTCAACTTGTAAAATTCTGCTCCTTGTCTTGTTGCTTTACTTGAATCTAAAATCTGCTCATTTTTGTACTGTTGCTTGTAAACCTTGAACGTCTTCAACTTTCCTTCAAATTTGTGATGCTCCTCTTGTTGATGATGATGGTGTTTCTATAGACCTGTTTGTGTAGAGAGATATGGTGGATGGTGCTAACTGTGAACAAGAATACAAAAGTGGTATGTAAGTTAGCAATTCGATGTCACCATCATGATTGATAAAATAGCACTCAAGAGATCAAAGTAGTGCTTCTAGTGGTGGGAGGTTGGGTAGCTCACCATTCTACCCGGAGTTAACGCACGGTGACACACACTCTAAAAACACAAATTTAGACAGGTAAAAAGAATTGAAGGTACACTCTAAAAACACAAATTTAGACAGGTAAAAAGAATTGAAGGTCGGTGCCTCACACTATGTAAAATGGGTAGTCTCCACTATAGGGGACCACAACTCTAATACCGAATTCAGTCTGCACCTTATTTTCCACTGGCATGGTTAAATCCAACTTTAACTCTCATACAAGTAAGAAACCCGATCACGTTCTCCGTCATATCTAAGTTCAGTCACTCATATGAGAATCTCGATGTAATCTTAGCGACATGTATACTATGTGACTCTAAACTAACTACAAGTTGGAGTTTTTATTCACTAATTTACAATAAAAAGTTGAAAAATTTACAATGCAAATGCTTAACCACTCCCCCACACTTAAACTTTACATTGTCCTCAATGTAAATTGATTCGTCCAAAGAAATTCAAGGTGGGAAATATTATAATGATACGCGACAAGAAATCAAAAAAATAAATAAAAACAAAATAAGAAAAAAACTAAAAGATAAGAAATACAAAACCAGTGGGTTGCCTCTCATGCAACGCTTGGTTTAAAGTCGTCATCCCGACATGCAAGTTGAATTCCCCATACACCAATAATATGAAAAGTTGGGGATCCTCCCATAGAACCTGTTTTGCAAACACTAGCTTCGCACAAATATTAGTAACATAAAACAGAAACGAAGCTATTAACCGATAAAAGTTTCCCCCACACTTATTCTTGTCCACACTTGGAAGTGGGTAAAGAATATAGAATTCAGGAACTTCCACGGTTTCTTGGTCCAAACCCTGCATAGTATGAGAATCAAGTATTTCTAATGGCGGAAATCGAGAAACAAAGTCATTCAACAATATTCTCGAAGCACATACATTCAAACCAATAAGAGGTAAAGGAGAAGAATCAATATGCAAAGGGTTAGACAAACCTCGCACAATCTCTTGTAGCACGAAATCCTCTTCATCCTTGAAAAATTCAAGTGAATTATTCACCTCTTGTATATCATGGTCCTCTATTAAACCTTGCAACCATTCTTCGTCCGTTTGTGCCTTAACCAAAATCTCGGCATCAACATCATCATTACAATCATATGCAAGCTCAATTGGGTCTTCCACAATATTGGTCATATCGATTTCATT
Organism: Papaver somniferum; assembly: GCF_003573695.1. NCBI lineage: Eukaryota > Viridiplantae > Streptophyta > Magnoliopsida > Ranunculales > Papaveraceae > Papaver > Papaver somniferum. Next base: position 98,659,579 of record NC_039362.1, on the reverse strand, counting down.
CTCAACATAATCCTCTTCATTAGACTCGAACCTTGTTGCGGAATAGAGATTATTTAGAACACTAGTTTCATCATACTCATGTACCTTTTGAATAGGTGCTTGATCATTATAAAGATCAAGAGTTGGATCAACTACACTAATGTCATCAAATATCTCCAAAGGTTGATCCTTTTCAACACAATTCTCCATTTCCTCTTTGTATTCATCAATGCCCTTTCTTACGTCGGAAACACCTCTTTGAAGCTCTTGGAGTGATCCATCCAAATTCTGGATATAATGTTCCATTTGTTTGTAAAGCTCATTCGACAAGGCAAAAGTAGAATTACTTACTTCAGTAATGCTAGGCCAATTATGTTCCCTTTGAATGGGTGAATGATCATAACTACGATCAGAAATTAGGCCAAACATATATGAGCACATTCGGTCGATGAAACTGGTTCCATGCTTGGTTGTCTACGAATTGACTCCATGCTGACCATAAATTGTTTCATTTCATCTACCAAACTAGAAGAAATATTAATAGGAGCACAAGTATCATCCCCTCTTTGTTGTTGCTCACTTACATACCCACCGTAAGAAGGTTGGAATGTATGAGAATAACTAAAAGGGTACGTGAAGTATTGACCATAATCAAAGGATTGTTTTTGATTGTACTCCCCATAAGGGTGATAATTGTCATGTTGTTGAGGTTGAAAGCCGTACTGTTGTTGAGGTTGTTGAAAACCGTATCCATTGCTCCAATATGCTCCGTCCATAGAAATTGGTACCTGAAACAAGATTTCTCAAAACTATGTTAAGAACCAAAAATAAGAAAACTAAAAAAAAAAAAAAATAAATAAGAAACCAAAAAAAAGTGACAACCGCTGCCACCCCGGCAGCGGCGCCAAAATTTGATCGTTGTCGTAGGCGTCAAAAATAATTACACTTTCTTACTACTCAAATATATTATGAAGCAAGGGTAAGAAAGGATCGTTCCTACAGAGAGGACTTAGGTTGTATATATGTTATGGTTTCCTATATAAAACAATGGGGGTTTTCTGACTTTTATATAAACTAAAATAAAATAAAAGCAAAACAATGAAAAGTAAACACGCAAATCAAGGATGTGAAAGTATTGGTCAAGGATTTCGTTTTCATTCACTAACGTGTTCTTGTCTTAATAACTAGAATTGATATTTAATCTCTCATTATCAAAATCCCTAAGATACCTAGTCGAAAGAATATCCCGCAATTTCCTCTTATCATCACACATACATGTAAAACGATGCACGTATGAATTCTACCAAAAGAATAACCTAACACCTTGCGCTAATCAAGTTCAATTCCCATGGAGCATTAAGATTCATGAAATTAGGCTAATCAATGCAATTGAAATACATTGTGCAAACAATTCGAACAAAGGTCACGATTCTCATATGATTACAAGGATATATCACTATAACCTACAATCATATTTATGCTACTTGTGTTCAAGGATTATCGCTCGATGATTAATCCTAAACTAGATATAGATATGGATATGAGTTCTACCAATTTGCAACTTGACAAAACAAATACTCAAATCATATTGCAATACATCAATCATGCATCTATATTTTAAGAGAATTATGAACGATAAATATGAGACAAAACTAATTCATTAAACCCAAAATCATGTTATGTGAAATCAACTTAATCCATAAACCAATAATAAAATTAACTACTCATGCTCAAGGAGTTCATAACAAGAAGAAAGAGAAAAGTTTTCATGGTTTTAAACCCTAGAAAACAAAAGTAGAAGAAGCCTCCCTAATGGAGATATCTCGGTTTAGAGAAAGAGTTTTTTATTTATATGCTTATCCCATTCCAAAAGGATACTCTTTTCAAAATTAGGTCTTCTCAAAACCCATCTCCAATTAGTCCACCAACCCCATGTGTGGATAATACCCGTGTGAAAATCTCTGTCCAAAAGTGTTCGCCGGGATTGCTGACATCATCATCGGAATCCGGCCACCGTCGGTCACCTGAGGACTGCTGCCGGCTAGCTGAGTGAAACTGAAGGTCTTCGTAATTCTCTGTTATCTTTGACGGTCTTCATAGCGGCGACGTCATCTTTGGATCACTAAGTCATATGAGCTGGATCGTTGAGTCAACTCGCCGTACTCCGATTCCGGCAGAGTCTCCCCTGTTTCTGTTCAGTTCTCGGCCAATTCCATGCCATTCAAATCCCTGCATTCCTAACATACATCTATCTCTCAATTCTCTTATCCACAGCTTGTTCTCTCGGCTGAAACATCAACAACAACATCACAAGTCCTCAGTTAAACTAATCAATTACACCTTCTCAAGATCAATTCAAACCAAACCCATTTCATCACTGACAGAACCCATTCGATTTCATCTCCAATTTCTCCGCTTTCCCTGTATATCATAACAGCTCAAGAACGAGCTCGATTCTTCCTTCTCTTCTCTTCTCTATTGAGCTCAGATTAACCATCACCAATACCAGACGAAACCCATTCTTGCTATATCACTTTCCAATCGACAGCAGCAACGTAACCTTCCCTGATTCAACACCAAAACCAATTTGGAACTGGCATCAACTTCTCCTGCATCTGTTCATGACTTCAACTGAGTCATACCCATCAATTCTTCTCGGACTCTTGTAATCATCCAGCTACTGATTTCTCCTCCAACATCAACACAGATCCAATTTCACCGATTTCAAATCAAACCCAACCTTTCTTGGTTTCTTATAATCAATCATCTTCTGCAATTCGAGCAACTAATTGCTGATTCAAATCCATAACAGCAGCATCAATTTCTTCTCTTGGTTTCAACAGCAGCAACCGCTGCTTTTAGTTTCAGGTGAATGAATGAATGAGAGGCAGACTCCTCTCGATTTTAGGGTATAGGCATTAGGGTTGGACGACTACACCCCAGAGATAGGGAACACCCCAGTTGGGTGCTAACAGCGCATGCATTTTCTGGATAAGGGCTACCCAAATTGGCATCCCCTTAATCCTCAGCTGGCCTGTCTTTAGTGTTCTTCCAAATAGAGTTGCCCCTTAACCTTGGCTTGGCTCCAGATAATGTTAGTCCATGAAATGACATTTTATCCTTTTTTCTCAAATGGCTCATTTCTCCTTCTTTCGCTTCAAACGACTTCATTGCACCTAAAACACTCAAAAGTAACCATAAGATACATAATTCACACGACAATAGCAAAGAAAGCATAAATACTAGATATAAAATTATATGTTTTAGACACCTATCACTGCTCAAGTTCGCGGACTGGGTTCGCGGACTGGGTTCGCGGACTTAAGCTCACAGAAGGAGTTCACAAACTCCAGTAGAAATTCTCGGGTCGAGAACTTCCACCTGTTCGCGGACTGAGTTCACGGACTTGGCTCACACCACATTCCGCTGCTCTTGATCAACAAAGTTCGCAAACTTTGGTTCAAGGAATAAGAACTTATACATATATGTGTTTCGACAACAATGCTTATATCCTACCTATGGTTATGTAATCTAAACTCTCATTTCAATCATTGAAACATTCTCTGAGGACGTTATATAGCCGTTATTCACAGACCATTTTTCGTCAGAGCATTTTCCAAAGTGATTGAAACATAACATGACATTCGTCACTAGGTAAAGATGAATTTGGCAAAAGTGAAAACTTACCAACACATATTTCGAGAAATAGACAGGCGAGTTACACTCGGCTCGAAATAGAAAATGTGTATAATGAAAGTCTATATACCAAAACGACTTTTGTCTCAAGAATAAGAGATATAGTAGATAGACTTTTGAGTGGCGGATAAGTTCAAGTCTCCACATACCTTTTAGTCGATGAAGATCCACCAGTTCCTTGAGTAGTCCTTCGTCTTGTATGATGATTGCCATGGAGTCTTGAGCTCAACTACACTTTCTATCCTAGTCCGAGACCTTTAACTATATAGGCTAAAAATCAAGACTTATAGTATTGATCACTAACATTGACAAACATGCTTGAGATATCAACGCATGCGAGTTCGACCGAGCAATGCTCTAAAAATCTCCCCCTTTGTCAATTTTAGTGACAAAACTATTAATACATATGGAATACAAAAAAATAAATAAATAAACTTTTGTAGCTCCTATTCCACATGCCTAATCTTAAACATTACTCGAAATCTTCGTCACTTCCAAGTACTCCAATGATCCCAAAGGTTGTAAGTTTAGTATCATCGTTGTTGAAAATCCGTAGCTATAACAACAAGAAAACAATAGTCCTCAATCATTGTTATACAGTGTCATAGTATCATTACACAGCGTCAAAGTCCAATTGTATCACAACTTCAACAACAATACTATGGTGATATGTATCACTCCCCCTTAGTCAATACTCCATCTCACATGGAAACCACTCCCCCTTACATAATGATCCGAAAACCATATGTATTTGTAGTGTGAACTACATATTAATTCTCCCCCTTTTTGTCAATAAAATTCGCAAAGGTACAAGAACGGGATCCTAATGAAATTTCCGAAAGAGACATTTCTTGACCAAAAGAAAGCAAAATTATATCATCTAATTTAGATGCAATCGTAAAGCCGAAGATAAATGCATTCATCAAGGAGTTTGTAAAGATACAAGATAACCCCTATAATATTCCACAGCCGCACTCCCCACAAAGATTTGGCAATTAAGCACAAGTTCAAAATGACTCTCCCCAATAAAATGTCATTCCCGAAAGAACAACAAGAGCGACCTTAATGTTCAATTAAACTAACCACAAGAGAACCCATGATTAATTTAATCGACAAATGCTCAACATAAGTGAACTTATGGAGACTCAAAATACACAATTAGATTAATCACAAGAGAACCCATAATTAATCTAATCGAAATACACAACCAAACTAATCACACAAGTAATCAATTTAATTGGTCGTGCTCGACATAAGAAAACTTACGGAGCAACAATTAAATAACCAAACAAGATGATTAATTTAGTTGAACGTGCTCGACATAAAGTACCTTACGGAACAACAACATAGCTAATCATGAAAATAATCAACTTGGTCGTTCAATACTCAACATAAGACACTTTACGGAGTCTCACAGTAATAAATAAAATATGGATCAGGGAAGATCAATTACTGCGGAATACACAAGGATTCATTCTATTTTCCATCACTATTTGCATAACGATATTTAATAGACATAATCCTTGAAAACAAAAGATTTTAACCTATCTTACACCAACAATTGACATAATAGGCTTAACTTTTGTATTTGTCAAAAGTCTATTCATTCTTTTATCAACATATGCATATCGACATACGAAAGACTTTACTTTTGACAAGGTATGGGATAGTCATAGTTCACGGACGCAAACACACATATCCCATAAAAAATTTGCAATATATAAAACCATAAAGATTAATACTGCAAATATCATCTTCCAAACAAATTTAGAATTTAAACCAATAAATCTAAAAACATGAAGATGAAAACGTTGGACATAGCTATGTGTAATCACAATAATGGCTATTCCAAACTCTAGTTATTCTTCTAATAAAAACAAGAAAATAGAAGATTTACTAGGCAATAAGACCTTTGAAGAATTCTTTATCATCCCCGAACTCCTTGTCGTCAACATCCATTGGGATATAAGGTTCATTAAGGTAGGAGTTTATATTAATAAACCTTCTCGGCTGATGTTGTCGAACCAGGGCCTTCTAAATCTCATGAGTCTTAAACACAAAATCCTTTATTTGTTGAATCTCCTTTCGCATCTCCTTCAACTCTTCAAGAACACCAGAAAACTTCTGAGAGTTTGAAGGAATGGCTCTTGGCTTCCTCACATTCCTTCTTTTTCTTTTCAAGGTAGGAGATAACGGAGATTTTTCTTTTTCCTTCATTATTGATGGCTTAACAATCATATTAACATCTTTTCCATCGGAAGACATCATGCTTGGAATATCCATAACGAATGGGTTTGTGAGAGGAAATCACAAATTGAACTCAACAAGTAGTCTTGAGATAAAAAGAGGTTTTGAGGAAGGAAAAAAGAATGTAGGGTTTCAAAACCTTTAAACAGGTTCGTACACGTCCAACTCACAACCCTATAAAGAGTGGAATTTTCAATAATAACCCTCCTTTAATAGACAGGAAGAACAAAAACTAAGAAAATAAGAACGAAAACTTTTCCTAAAGCCTGAGAGGTACAAAATCATTGTCTCTTTTGATCAGGCACATGAGACAAGATTTCCAAATCAACACAATCAAGTCGCGTTGTGGTGAACAACAATTTTTCCACCATTTTCCTCTTGAGAGGAATCCACAGACCTCTGTCTATCAAAACGATTCAACCATATTCTCTTCTCTAATGATCTTGGTTTATCCTTGGAAACTAACTTCTTAGACGAAGATAACATCTTACATACTTCAGCGGTCTTCTGATCAAGTTTAAGCTTCCTTGCTAAATGATTTGATCTTCATTGAGGTTTGTTGACGTGCCACAATTGGTGTTTGTACTTGTAACACCTTGAAAGTTCATGACCCTTCAGAGAACAATACGAGCACGTCAAACTAGGATAAAAGTTAGGCTTCTGAGATGTGCATGCAGCTAGACACATGGTGGAACCTGAAACATTACAAACAGAGTTTCCAAGTAATGGGTCAATTTTTTCTTCCAGATTAGTTGGGTTATCTTCTGAAAGAATATTGAGATTGATGTATGTATTGCTACAGTTATCAAAATCAATATTTTCACCAAGAAGTGCAACACTTGATTTCTTGTCTTCACTTGAATCATAGTTGTCGGACATTTCATCAAGAGTTGCATCAAGACCTTTGTTCCCGGTGTATTTTCTACGATTTGGGCACTCGTTTGCAAAATGACAAAATCCCTTACACTTAAAGCAATGAGGCATATCCTCATCATCAGTTTCATCTGTTTCCCTGTTTTTAGTAGGAATACAATTATGAGGTTTAACTGATGCTTTAGGTTTATCGCTGGAGAACCGTTTACTTCTCTTCAACAGAAGATCCCTAAACTGTCTTGTGATCATCGAGACTGACTTATCAAGATCTTCATCTCAGATTGATCATCTTCAGATATATACACTTTTTTACTCTTATCAAGTAATTTAGTGTCCTTTTGTGATTTTGAATGCAACATCCTTAGTTTTTGATGAATGTTCGTGATCAAAGATCTTAAGCTTCCCAACTAGCGTATTTCTGAAGAGATTATCAAGGTTATTTCCCTCAACGATGGCATGCTTCTTAAATCTTATCTGGATGGCAGCGATCTGAGAATTTTCATCACAATGTCCTTTTCAAGAATGGTCTTACCCAATGCGAAGGATGCATTAACAATTTCAGACACTTTGTGATTAAACTCATCAAATGTTTATTCATCTGCCATACGAAGGTTTTCCCAATCGGAATTAAGGTTTTGAAGCCTAGCTTCCTTTTCACTGGCATTACCTTCAAACACGGTTTCTAAGATATCCCAAGCTTCTTGCGACTTAGTGCAGTTTGACACATGGTGCTGAAGATTTGGGGTAATGACATGTATAATGGCATTCAAACCGTCAGAATTTTGCTTTGCAGCATTTATCTCGGCAGGGGTGTATTCACCAATAGGCTTGGGAACGTTTACATCTCCAACTGCCACGACGGTAGCATTATACCCATTAACAACATATACCCATGATTGAAAATCACGTGCTTGAAGAAAAGCTTGCATAGCAATTTTCCACCATAAGAAATTAGATTCATCAAAGACTGGTGGTACGTTAATTGAGATAGCACCTCTTTCCATAGAGTCAGATCGCTACAAACACAGACTTGTAAGGTCTTAAACGTGTTTGCCTACTCTGATACCAATTGAAAAAGTGGGGGTACAACAACCACACCCAATATTTCGCTTAGCAATTTGTATGGCCAAACTCCAATATACTTTCTAGAGAATCAACTAGACAGTCAGACTCAATCTAGATAAAAAGTATATCAAAGATTTTATATCTCAATCTCTCAATTTGATATATACTCAAGCAAATTGAAATCTACGAGTCTTTATAAAATACAATAGAGATAACTTGGATGGTACCAAAGACCAATATCCAAGTTTCAATCAATTTAAATCAACAACCACAAGGTCGGATATTCTAATTGATTGAACAACATACAAACTGTGATATTTCAATTATATAAACAAATATGATGCGGAAAAGAAATAACACAGACACAAGAATTTTGTTAACGAAGAAACCACAAATGCAGAAAAACCCCGGGTCCTAGTCCAGATTGAACACACACTGTATTAAGCCGCTACAGACACTAGCATACTCCAAACTAACTTCGGTCTGGAATGTAGTTGAACCCCAATCAATCTCACACTGATCCAAGGTACAGTTATGCTCCTACTCTCTGATCCCAGCAGGATGCTACGTACTTGATTCCCTTAGCTGATCTCACCCACAACTAAGAGTTGCTACGAACCAAAGTCGAAGACTTTAATTAACAAATCTGTATCACACAGAAAATTCTACGGTAATAGATAAATCCGTCTCCCACGAATATACCTATGAGTTTTGTTCCGTCTTTTGATAAATCAAGGTGAACAGGAACCAATTGATAAACCGGATTTATATTCCCAAAGAACAGCCTAGTATTATCAATCACCTCACAACAATCCTAATCGATGCAACAAAAAAGATATTATGGAATCACAAACGATGAGACGAAGTGTTTGTGATTAATTTTTATCTTGCTTATCGGAGACATAAATCTCGAGCCAATTATTACAATTGTACTCGTAACGATATAAGATGCAAGATCAGATCACACAACTACAAGAAAAGTAGTATCGGTCTGGCTTCACAATCCCAATGAAGTTTTAAGTCGTTAACCTGGTTTTAGAAAAAGAAACCAAAGGTTAAAGGAGAATCGACTCTAGCTATGCAACTAGTATCACACGTAAGGTGTGGGGATTCGGTTTCCCAGTTGCTAAAGTTCTCCTTTATATAGTCTTTCAAATCAGGGTTTGCAATCAATGTTAGCTTGGTAACAAAGCATTCAATATTCACCGTTAGATGAAAACCTTATTAGATTCAAGCTAATATTTCTCAACCGTTGGATCGAAAACTTATCTTGTTACACACAAATAAAATGTCCAATTTTGGGTTTATGTAGCCGTTCCCAAACATTAACATTTGTTGGTTCAACAATTGTTAACCAAATGGTTAGCCATATGATCACTTTCATATCCACCATATACTTCTTCACCATAACTAGTTCAAATGACTCAAATGAACTAGTTAGAGAGTTGTTCAATTGCTTAGATCTTATGTAACTACACAAGACACAATCGAAGCAAAAACGGCTTGATTCATTCGAATCGGTTCATGAACTTTATAGCCACGGTTTGAAAAAGCATTCCTTAGTTTATATAAACATGAGTTCAAGAAAAACCGATTTTAGATAGAACCTGCTCAAGTTCGCGGATTAGGTTCGCGGACTGAAGCTCACAGAAGGAGTTCATAAACTCCAGCAGAAATTCCCGGGTCGAGAACTTCCGCCAGTTCGCGTACTGAGTTCGCGGACTTGGTTCACGCCACATTCCGTTGCTCTTGATCAACAAAGTTCGCAAACTTTGGTTCAAGGAATAATGACTTATACATATATATGTTTCCACAACAATGCTTATATCCTACCAATGGCTATGTAATCTAAACTCTCATTTCAATCATTGAAACATTCTCAGAGGACGTTATGTAGCCGTTATTCACAGACCATTTTTCGTCAGAGCAATTCCAAAGTGATTGAAACATAACATGACATTCATCACTAGGTAAAGATGAATTTGGCAAAAGCGAAAGCTTACCAACACATATTTCGAGAAATAGATAGGCGAGTTACACTCGGATCGAAATAGCAAATGTGTATAATGAAAGTCCATATATCAAAACGACTTTTGTCTCAAGAATAGGAGATAGAGTAGATATACTTTTGAGTGACAGATAAGTTTAAGTCTCCATATACCTTTTAGTCGATGAAGATCCACCAGTTCCTTGAGTAGTCCTTCGTCTTGTATGATGATTGCCATGGAGTCTTGATATCAACTACACTTTCTATCCTAGTCCGAGACCTTTAGCTATATAGGCTAGAAATCAAGAATTATAGTTTTGATCACTAACATTGAAAAACATGCTTGAGATAGTAACGCATGGGAGTTCGACCGAGCAATGCTCTAACAACAACTCCTTCCCCCTTAATTTAAGACTTGTCCTCAAGGCTATAGACTGTTTGTCTCCATAACATGATCTCCATCCATTTATTCAATGACTGGAGTAATCATAAAAAGCTTCTTGTAGTTGTGTGTCGGCCTGAACTTCTCATCACAGTGGAAGCAAAGTCCTTGTTTCTTGCATTCTTGCAACTGCGTAGCAGTTAACTTCCTTATTGGAATCTTTCCTTGAGTTGTTGTTGGAGTAACAGCAAGCAATTGCGACTTATCACGAGCCTCATACAAACGTGCCAACCCAATTGCTTCTGACAGTGTTGCTGGTTTATTTTCCTGCACATCATTTCGAATGGATTCTCGCAACCCGCTAACAAACAAACTAACTTGCCTAGTTTATGGTATTGAGCCATACTTTGCTACTAACTTTTCAAATTGATTTTGATAGTCTTCAACACTTCCAGTTTGCTGCAACTTACTAAGTTTTTCAAAGAAATTGAGAAGTTATTTGGGTCATAACGGGTTTGGAGTGCAGATTTGAAATTTTCCCAGGTGACATAAATCAACTCTTGCTTCAATATTTGATACCATATTTGTGCATCATCATCAAGATGATATGAAGCATAAGAAACACGTTCACTTTCAGGAATTTCATGAAGAAAAAAGTATTGTTCAGCTCTACATAACCAACTAGTAGGATCTTCTGAGCCTTTGAAACTTGGAAAAATTAGTTTAACACCACCTTTCAATTTTGCAGAGGTTTTTGAAAAAGAACCTTTACCTTCATCTGATTGTGGTCTCTCACCAGTTGACCATTTTTCATCACCTTCTGTATTAGTTTGCATCAGAACAAACTTTCCAAGAAGATCCGTTAGAGTTGTTATTATTTCAACAATCACCTTTTGATTATCATCCATAATTTCTTTTAGATCTTATGTAGTTTTTTCTAAACTCTCAACCTTGCATCCATTTCTTGATTTTTATGCTGGTTTGGTGTAAAGAAAGTAGAATGATAGTGTTTTTGGGAAGTAATGTTTGTGTTTTGCGGAAGCCAAAACCTTGCTCTGATACCATTTTTTACGAACATACTAGTTGATATGGTAATGGATATGGATTGGGAAGTGAAGATGATGATATTGGTGATGGTTAAGAAGAAGATAATAAAGAAAAAAGAGATAGAAAGGTTTACTAACGAACCCTAGCGTCCAAGGCCTATTAAGGAGCCCTAGCCTCCGAATAACAAAGATGTTAAACAAAATTTTTCTAATAATTCAATGCATATATTTTCCTTCCATTCATATTTGTTTAAATAAGGATACAAGATATTCTCAAAATCCTAAGAAAGCAACCGTAAATCCTACAAACTACGAAGTAAACACACTAATTCCTACTGACCAGGACTGTACTAACACGTTCAAAACTAACTGCACGACTAACTCAACCTTAACTGACATAAAATGCTAACAAAAACAAACACAACTTAAAGGAATCAATCTTGACCGTAACGGAAAGAGATGCGAACATCAATGTTCGTGAAGGTCCTTTAGAAGAACAACATCACTTTGCTTCTTTCCAACCATGGCTTCTTACATGGCCTGAAAAACTCGAAGGGGTAATTTCCTTTTCCCATACCCTTGTCATTTTTCTATTTTATTTTCATCTCACCATAATCCTTTATCACTTTAGTATGAAACTTCCCTCGAAGGGAAAACAAAATCTCGTTCTCGCAAGAATCTTTCGGAAACTTCTCAATCGAATCAGGTAAGTAACATACCTTTGCTATAAATTTAACCCCCTTACTTGCCTCCATTTTTTATCTGATTTGGTTGATATGGTCACGAATGAAACTGCTGGCGAACCTGTTACGAAGTCCCCTACCACGAAAAGGAATCGTCGAACTTTGAATGTGTCTGATTTATCTCAACTTTAAGGTGCAAGGTTGAAGTCTGCTGCTAAGCTAGAAGCAAGCAAACCTACTGAAATTGTGTCAACTGAGACGCAGGCTAAGGACAAACCTACTTCTTTAAAAGATAATGAATCTCGTCAAGATCCAGAGTCTCCAACAAGACGAAATGGAACTGAAATACCCTTTTTAAATAAAACTGTTAATATTAAATATTGAGCAGTGTTGTCCCGCGAAGCTGCGCGGGACGTCAACATAATCAATCAGCTTATCCATCGTTGGATCTTATAACGTACGGTTAGATTAAATTCAAATTATCTTTCCTAGAAATCTAAAGCTGTCAAACTATTGATATTTGAATTAGGTCCCTTATCTAAGTTTATTAAAAAAAAATAATCCTCTGTATTGATTGTTTAAGAAATACCATCCAAAAATCAATAGTTTCTTCTTTGAATAGAAACCATTACTCCATTAACAGAAAAAACTGATACAAAAAATGGCTGACAGATTTAATGCGGTTAAAGATGATGATGATTGAAGCTGATCAATTTTACACATATATGCAATGATTGAATTAAACATGATTATGAAGATGGGTATCAGATTTTCTGGGCTTACGTTATGAAGATGATGATGTTATGTACTCATGTTGTTTCAATGTTTTGGGTTTATTGGTTCTAATTGGAGAAAATTTTAGGGGTAATCTGATTTTGGGATATACTAAGGCTACATTAATTTTGTGATTATGCAATAAAGAAGAAGATAAATTTGGGTAAAAATTAGCGATCTGATTATGTTATTGTATGTTCGTGAGTTTTTTTCGTTCAAAATCATGTCTACTTTCAGTTTCAATTTTGTATCGATCTTATTAAGTCGATTCGAGAAATAATTTTTGATTCCTTTAATCATACACTGTCAAGTTCAGAGCATAGTGTATTCATCGATATGGTAATCACTGAGATTACTGAGAGATCAACATATGACATATTATAGAGGAGAACAAGACAACAATGAGTTATTGTTTTGTCTCTAGCAGTCTTATATTTCAGGTATGGACGAAGATCGCATCATTTTTTCATTCATAAAAGTATAAACAATTATAGTGGGCCGATAAAGAGTTATAAACAAGACAGAAAGATTAAAAAATAATATAAGATAAATTAATAGATACTCTAGGGACCTAATTCTAATATCAAGAGTTTGACACCTTTAGTTTTCTAGGAGAGATAATTTGAATTTAAACTAACCGTACGTTATAAGATCTAAGGATGCATAAGCTGCTTGCTTATGTTGACGTCCCGAACAGCTGGACGGGATAGCACTGCTCTTAAATATTCTCCATCAAGGGCCTTATTGAGAAATTTTCTTCGTAGCATTCATTTGAATAATTTCCTCCTTTTTATTTTCCTCCGAAGCAATGTATACCTCTTGGTACTCTCGTAATTCACGCATCTTGAACTTGATCTGGATATTTGAGTATACAGAAGATTTGTGGCCCATAATGCATTAATGGAAGCACGAACCAGATGTTGTTCAAATTATCACCCTGCTACTTCACTACAGAGAGTACGCCACCTCGTCACCAAGCTTCACAAACTTTTGTTAGTTTTTTTTTTCAGATTGTATAATGTCTCTACTCCTGGCCTTAACAAGTTATTTTGCATATAGGTTTCGGGAACGTTCTTTGGAGCTGAGAAAATGATGAGATTGATGCTTCTGGCAGAGCGTCAAACCACTTCAAAGCGTCCCCTCTTAAACTTCCAGGAAAATATTTGCACAAAACTTCATCATTTCTTTCCCATTGTAACAACTAAAGTGTATAACATTTAATATGATGCACAACGTTTCCAGTTCCTTCGAAGATGCTGGTAAATGCAGTCAAAGTGCATTTCGGTGGTAGTTCTGCATATTGAATTTCAAAAACAAATGGTGATCGCTTCGCTTCTTCAATGGCCTCAGCTAATTGCACACAACTTCCTCCACCACGAGATCCACCCATCATTGATCATGGACCCTTTAATTCCTTACACGCTGCTTTGTTATAACTTGGCTCCCTAGCTTTTACTTTACTTTCTAATTCTTCCTTATAACTTTGCTTCTTATCCATTCTCAACACTCTTTCTTCACTACTTTCGCTGTGAGATCGTTTTCTTGTTTTATCCCTTAGACCACCCATTCGTGATTCAGATTCATCAGATTTAAACTATTGGTCATCTTGAAGTTTAAGATTCTGCTGCACCAATTAATTCATTTTTCTTGGAGAGATTCCTTCTCTCTTCGACTAGTTTTTTCTTCACTTCTCTCTACTTAGCGATCTTAGCTCTCAGCTCTTTTGGTGTCATACTCTGCTCGTCATCATACTTGTCACTGTCATGGGTTAAAGATAGGTCCACTCGATTGTCCTCTTTTTGATGGGTGCTTCTTTCAAGGATATGTCTTGGCAAATCGGTACGCCTTCTCCCTCCATCTACTGAAGTTTCTGAGTATGTAACTTCTTTGGTAGCACCTTTAGATTTAGTGTTGAATACATGCATTTTGCTTGGTTTTGATTCCATTTTGACCCCCGTAAATTGATATCTCACAATATTAATGAAAAACAACTTTCTTAACATCCAAGTCTTATCAGTAACTTTAATAAATGCAAACTCCACCCAACCAATAATGATGACGACAGATCCAAGATAAAATCTAAGAAATAAATGTTTGGAGATGGATGAAAATATTCTAAAAACTCAAAAATCATTATGAAATTGCAAATACTCGAATAAAAACCATCTTAAAGAGAAAACTTCACACAATACTTCAAAGAAGTCAGATCTGTATTCAAGAAATGAAATTAAGCAGAAAAATAGAAAAAACCAAATGAAATCAGGTAGGATGAAATCCTTTATTCACTCAAAGTTGTTTCTAGCGCCAAATATAGTTGTAGGAAACCCCACAAATACACCCAAATAAACAAACACAAATAAGAATAAAGCCAAGCACAATGTTTAACACTTAAATCAAGACAACTGAATTATGAACAAATGAACTCGTGAGATTTTGTTATTCTTCCCAAAATTACAGAGACTGAGCTTACATGTCTCTGTATCAAACCGTAATTTATCACTCACATGTATATTCCTTACCCAAAAAAACTCAAGCCTCTTTCGCTCCCTCTCCTCATATACAGGTTAGTTAGTGGATTACAACTCATAAACCTCCTGATTTTGCAGGAATTGATGACAAATTACTACTCATGCTTTTCTTATGACATGATCTTTGCTAGACACATTATCTTCACCAACAAGTTATTTTCGCCATTTATTTCCTTCATGCTTTTCTTGTGATAAGTCCTTCGTTAACAATCTCTTCAAGGACGATAATTAAACTTCGCTGATAATTGATCTCGTCAATCTTCGTATCTATCTTAGATTTTATCTCGTAAATGATTACCTTCGTCGTTTATGTTGTGGGACCCATAATAATAGATTTGACTCCTCTGATCGCTCATTTAACGCCCATCTGTCCTTTTGTGAAGTCTTGTCAATCTGTCGTCGGAACTTTACGCATGTCATTAGCTCGTTAAGCCGATGGTCCTCTCGAAAACAAGAGAAGTTCTTTATGAATACTTCGTTAATGCTTCCCTCCAATACCTCTTCGAGTATTATAGTTCGCATGTTGTACACGTGGTGAAGTGATTATATGCACTCACATTAGTGGTTCAAAGAGACAATTTCAGTGAATATTTGTAATCTAGAGAGCGTGAATCGGGCGAAAAATCGGTCGTAACTCAAGGGTTTTTTTCATTACTTTCAGATGATTTATGAAAAAGCGGGGGTCTAACAACCTCACCCAATATTTCTCTTAGAAATCTGTATGGACTAAGTCCAATATACTTTCAAGAGAATCAACTAGACAGTCAGACTCAATCTTAAGAAAAAGTATATCAAAGAGTTATATCTCAATTTCTCGATTCAATCCACAATCAAACAAATATGAATTTGCGACCCTGATTGAATACAAGATAAATAACTTGAACGGTACCAAAGACCAATGTTCAAGGATCAATCAATTTCAATCAACAACCAAAGGTTGGATTTACCAATTGATCGATTCAGCACACAACCTGTGATATCTCAATTATATAACAATATATAATGCGGAAAAGAAATAACACAGACACCAGAATTTTGTTAACGAGGAAAACCGCAAATGCAGAAAAATCCCGGGACCTAATCCAGATTTGAACACCACATTGTATTAAGCCGCTACAGACACTAGCGTACTACAAGTTAACTTGGTATGGAATGTAGTTGAACCTTAATCAATCTCACACTCATTCAAGGTACAGTCGTGCTCCTTACGTCTATGATCCCAGCAGGATACTACGCACTTGATTCCCTTAGCTGATCTCACCCACAACTAAGAGTTGCTACGACCCAAAGTCGAAGACTTGATAAACAAATCTGTATCATACAGAAAAGTCTATTGAATAGATAAATCTTTCTCCCATAGATAAACCTACGAGCTTTTGTTCCGTCTTTTGATAAATCATGGTGAACCAGAACCAATTGATATCCCGGACTTATATTCCCGAAGAACAACCTAGTATTATCAATCACCTCACAATAATCTTAATCGATTAACGAAACAAGATATTGTGGAACCACAAACGATGAGGCGAAGGTGTTTGTGACTAATTTTCAATCTTTCCTATCGCAGATATAAATCTCAATCCAATCTTACGATTGTACTCAATCACGATTGTAAACAGCAAGATCAGATCACGCAACTACAGAGAAAATAGTTGGGTCTGGCTTCACAATCCCAATGAAGTCTTCAAGTCGTTAACCTACAGGGTTTCGTAAAAAACCTAAGGTTAAAAGGAGAAACGACTCTAACTTATGCAACTAGTATCACACAGGAGGTGTGGGGATTAGGTTTCCTAGTTGCTAGAGTTCTCCTTTATATAGTCTTCAAATCAGGGTTTGTAATCTAAGTTACCTTGGTAACAAAGCATCCAATATTCACCGTTAGATGAAAACTTGATTAGATTCAAGCTAATATCTTTCAACCATTAGATCGGACTTATCTTTTTATACATCATTAAATGTAACTTCATTTAGGTTTGGGCAACCGTATTTAAACGTGTACACTTAGTCGGTTCAACAATAGTTAACCAATGGTTAGCCATATGAGCACTTTCAATCAGTTTGACGTCCTAGAATCTGAGTTGGGCCTTGCTAATGTTATTAGTGGGGATGTGGACAAAGATATAGAGGATTCAACGGACTCCAAGGAAACACAAATTATACAAAGTATTACTGAAAATTTAGAAGATGAAGAGTTGGATGCAGCAACTATGGCAGCTGAAGTTAAGAGCTTAAAAGAATGGGGTACGCTTGTGGATGATAAAAAAAATCAAGAATAGCAAGGTTTCGGACAAGGAAACACAACTCGGGCCGGAGGATATTATTTTTGATAGGAATAATATTTTGACTAAAGAGGAACTTGAAGAGGCAAGCAACATTCAGAATGATGATGTGCGTGCTAATTTTATTCGAAATCCATCCTTTAGACAAGATTATTTCAAGGGAAAAAAGGAGCTAATAGATAGAATGTCAAATCTGGACACGCATATTCAAGAGGAGCGTGATAAAATTTTGAAGGAGCAAAGAGAAGTTTATTTGCATGCCAAAGCACTTTTGGCTGATTTGGAGGCTTCTATGGATATGGTTAATAATAGACTGGCTTTTAAAGAAAAAAATGGTAAGTCTCCTGGGCTTAATAAGCCTAAGAATTTAAATGTTAATAATCAGCAATCTCTAACTCCAATTAAGCTAGTTCCGAGCAATTCTGCTTCTACTTCTGAAGAGGAGGAAGAAGAAGAATCTTTGGATGGTATTAAAGTCTCAGATATTGAAGTTACAGGCGTTATGGATGCTATTTTTTCCAAGACCAAGAAGAAAGGAAGAATGAGAGGGAGTGTTAAACGCAAATAGATTTTTCTTTCCTTTGTTTTTTTGTTTCATCATTGTTTTTTTTTGTTATAGCCTTTTGGGTTATTTTAGTTTGTTATTTTGTAAACCCCTTTGGTTTATCGGGGTGGGGGGCTTTAGAGTCCCCTTTTGTAATTACTTGTAATTACGTTTTTTTGCTTAATAAACTATTGGACTTAGCAAAAAAAAACATATGAGCACTTTCGTATCAACCTTATTCATCTTTACCATAACTAGTTCAAATGAACTAGTTAGAGAGTTGTTCAATTGCTTAGATCTCATAGAAGTATACAAGACACAACCGAAGCAAAATCTATTTTGATTCACTCGAATCAATTCATGAACATCATAGCCACGGTTTGCAAAAGATTGCATTCCTTATAATATAAATGTTTTAGGTCATGAACAAACCGATTTTAGAAAGTAACCTGCTTAAGTATGAAAACGGGTACGCATACTTAAGTACCCGGATTGGGTTTGTTCTTAAAAGAAATTCACGGACGTGAAACTTCCACCAGTATGCGTACGGGTACGCATACTTACCCGGATTTCCAACAACCACCGGTACGCGGACGGGTACGCATACTATAGGTTCCCGGTTTTGGACTTTTACACAAATGTGAGAATACACTATGTTTATATCCAAACATGGTTACTTGTTCTAAAATCTCATTTCAATTATTGAAACTTTCTTAGAGGATGTTAAAATAGTTGTTATCCACAAACTATTTTCATCAAAGCGATTTTTAAGTTATTGAAATAATCAATCATGACTTTCGTCAAGAGTGAAGATGAACTTGGTTAAAGCGAAAGCTTACCAACACATATTTCGATAAATAGATAAGTGAGTTAAACTCAGCTCGAAATAGCAAATGTGTATGATTGAAGTCTATACAGCAATACGACTTTTGTCTCAAAATAGGAGATAAAATAGATAGACTTATGGGTGATAGATAAGTTCAAGTCTCCACATACCTTTTGTTGATGAATTTCCATAAGTTCCCTTGAGTAGTTCTTCGTCTTCATTCGATGAATGCCGTGGTATCTAAAGCTCAACTACACTTACTATCCTAAACCGAGACTTAGCTATAAGTAGACTAGAAATCAAGACTTATAGTTTTGGCAACTAAACTTGACAAACAAGCTTGAGATAGCAACGCTTGCGAGTTCGACCGAGCAGTGCTCTAACAATTTACAATCATAGAGCCATGATTGTAGAATCAATTGATCCAGGTGGGTTACAAAACAGACGGGTTATTGATGAATCTTGGGATTCTAGTGTTCATGATGAGCTAATGGAAGATTCACAGATGAGGTTGGAGAAGATGAACAGTTCAAACGAAAAAGGGAATAACAAGAGTACTGTAGGGATGTGTATGGATAATTTGGATTAAGAGAGGAGTGGAGATTCACATTTTGGGGGACGAAATTCTCAACAAAGATCTGTAAAACCTGCTTCTTATAGGGATGCTTTTATCAACTCTGATTTGAAATGGGAAAATTGCTTTCAAGAATGGGGTCTGCAAGAATTGAGGATTGAATTGATCTCCTCTATGACTGGTGCAGATGATGTTGCGGATGAAATTCCATCAATTAGCATAGACAATGAAATTCAGAAACGCATAATTCAGCCATGGAAGCTCTGCTTAATTGGTAAAGTTATGGGGAAAACGGTAGGTTTCAAATATATTTTTTTTAAAGTGAATGAATTGTGGAAACCTACAATAATATTCAAATACTTGATCTTGGTAATGATTTTTTCTTATTCAAATTTGATTGTCCAGATGATTATAGGTTTTCTCTTTTAGAAGGCCCTTGGTTTATTGGTAGTCATCATCTTTCAATGAAAAAATGGACCCCTAATTTCAAATCGTCTATTGCTTCTGTGAATACTTCTGTAGTATGGGATAGACTACATGAACTCCCTCTAGAATATTTTGATAAATTAGTTCTTGAGAAAGTAGGAGCTAGAATTGGAAGATTGATAAAGGTAGATAATACCACTGAGCAAGTGTTGAGGTGGAGTGTGAGTGGGGAAAAACGATTTGCTGGCTTTTACGGAATTGAAGAGTCGACCGTGTGGAGACTCCTTGAACCGAGCGAAATGTAGAACCTTACACAGATGCACTGCAAGAAAGGAGTGCTTTAAGTTCGAGAGATCAATCTGTAAGACCCCGGCCTAAACCAAGAACAATGGTCGTTCCAGAGTCAATTCGGTCACAAGAGAGGATGGGTTGCTCTGCAGGAGGGAAGATGAGAAATACGTGAGATCAATGGTGATCTGAGATTATAGGTGTGTTGTGAATTCAGCGTGAAAATGCTCTGAATGATTGAATTTTGCTCAATTGAGAGTAATTTCTGTGAGTTCGTGTAGAAGAAACATTGTCTGTATGAACTTTGATGAGAAATTGCTCGTCTTGGCGAATGTTGTTCGAGTGTTCGAAAACTTCTGTCTTTTCAATCAGGATTCAGAGACATTTTATAATGTCGTAGTTGAAAATACCATGATCCCATGAAGTGTGACAGTTGCTGGAATCAGAGAATGGGAAATGGGGAAATCATGTTAAAACCAATTACTCATCGTGCGAAGACTTGGTTAACTTTCCACCCACTACTTTACTGACTCTTCCAACTGATTGCACGACTTGCTGACATTCTCATCGTAGGTGAACACACGTGTCGTAGACCGCCGGACCAAAACCCTAGTTAATATCCCCCCATGTGACACGATTGAAATATCGTGATTTTGGAGTCAGTTACTGACTTTATGGGACGATGAGTCCATGTAGAGCTGAGTTTAACATGTGTGAGTAAATGTTTCGAAACTCATGAATTTAACGTGTCTGCTGAGACGAGGTATCACCATAACCTAAGACGAGCAAAACTATGTTGCTAAATTGTTGAATATTGATAGTTGAACCAACATTCTCTGGTTTGAGAAAATATTGCTAGTCCGAGCGAATACTGCTAATTGAGTAAATATTGCCGGTTCGAGCGAATATTGCTAGTTCGAGCAAATATTGCTAGTTTGAACAAATATCGTTCTTTTAATGAATTGTTGGTAGCTAGACCAATTAAAATATTAATTTAAGTTACTGACTGCTGGGTCGAGCAAAATAAATACGAATGTTAATCATGGAATCAACATAAAATTATCAGAGTGTTCGAATCTGCTCAGAATTACGTTTCTGCAGAGCTCTGGATTCAAAACCCTAATTTTACCGAGATAATGATTTATTGCAAATCACATAAGACCGGCTACATGGGATGACGGGTTCACCATATAACGCCCAGATGCTCGAATGAGCAAAACTACCAAAGTATCTTGAGGACCAGTTGGTGAAAGAATGATTAATTGTTGGTTTAACAATTTACTGAAATAATGCTCGTGTGAGCGACAAATCATAAAACCTGGTTTTATGGAAAATATGAGGGACCGTCCAAGAGGTCATGGGACCGGCTCTTGATGGCCGTGGGACCAGTAGATGGTCATTTGAGCAAACTTCCAATTGTTTGGAAAGAGTTTGAACCTAACATGAGCAGCTGAGCAAATTAGGTTAAAATCATTAAAGCACGCGGGACCAGCTATTTGCAAGCCTCAGGGTCACCCTTGGTCGGTCAAGGAGATGTGCCCATGTCACCATAATGTTCACGCTTCAGTCCTGAGAATTTTGATATTTTCTGGTGCACGTTTGAGCAACATTTGGAGAAAATATGCAAAATCCATGGTTTTGCTGAAACCGGCAAAAATACACGGCTAGGGCATGGCCGGCCGGCTGACACGCGGTCCCACATGCTTTTCCCATTTTTATGTGATTTTATGTATTTTTCTCTGATTTAAGGGAAATTCCATGAAACTGGAGAGTTTGACGAAATTAGGGAACTTCCATGAGATGAGAGACATAAATTAAAATATAAAATAGGGAATGGGAGTGTGGGACCGGCAATGGCCGGCCAGCCAATGGGCGCGGGTCCCAAGGCACTCTTCCTAATTTTATGTAATTTTGATGATTTTAGATAATTTTCATAAAATCAAAGGGATTTGTTGAAAATCAAGATATTTTGTTGAAATCAGAGAGTTTTCATGAAATCAGAAAACAAAACACCAAATAATAATAAAATAATGGGCGTGTGGGAACGTCTAGGGCATGGACGGCCGGCTGGTGAGCCTAGTCCCCTGGTGCTTTTGCTTAATATTTTATTATTATTATTTTCCCTTCCTATTTTGCATAGGTTCCTCGTTCGTTCGTATTTTTGAAATGCTCGTTCTTGCATTCAAAATGCTGGTCTGTGCATTATATGCTAATTACACTTGCACCATTTTTGTCAGGGCTTATTCGATGCTCAGATGCCTGTTTCGATGAATATTTATTACTAACCTGTGGAATTCTGCTGGGAAGAACCACATATGGAAGTAACGAAATATAACGAGGAATCGTAGAATATTGCTGGATATTCAGGCGATGGCTCGTAGAATATTGCTGGATATTCAGACGATTTAAGATAATTAATTGTTGGCTCTATACTAGAAGGGATTCCTGTCTAGTAGCATTAATTATCTGAGGGTTGAGCAATATGAACTTGCTGGAGTGTCATATTCCTCTTGCATGGTCGGGGAAAACTTGGTTACATCCCGAAGACGTTGTCGCTCTATACTAGCAGACATGCTGTCTAGGAGCCGCCCAATCTTTCGATTTTATACAATATGAGATGTGTCATGGCCTCAGCTGAGAGACTACACATCTACATCTTCTCTGAGAGACTTCCTCCATCAGAGGTGGCATGAGCTTTCATGCATAGAGACATGAGTCTCGATACTCATCCGATTGCCGGATCCGGAGTAATTACTGAAATTGCTCAGTATTCATGAGATGTGTCGTGGCCTCAGCTGAGAGACTACACATCTACATGTACTCTGAGAGACAGCCTTCTCAGTCAGAGATTTTATGGCATGAGCTTTCATGCTTTGATGAGAGACATGAGCCTCAATACTCATCTGGTTGCCGAATCTGGAGTATAGTTTTACAATTCTACCCTTTGTCGAAAATCCACCATCTACATTAAGTCCCCTGCTTACTGAGGAATAGTCATGTTCCTCAGTCAACATGGAATGGTGATTTTCCAGGTACAGACAAGAATAAGTAATTGAACTTAGTCATAAGATAAGATATTACCGAATTTCGACTGAATGAGCAAACCATGGTTTGAGCGAAAACCTATGTGGCATAATAGAACATCATCCAGTGAAAATAAATTGATGTAGAACAGCTGATTCGATGGTGGAACCTTGGTTGGTTTAGGATTCACGGGCCGGGCCCAAAAGGAAATCCTTATGGAATTAGGTTTTGGAAATAAAATTAGGTATAAAAGGGAATTAATCCTCTTTTTTTTTTCTCTCACGTCTACCACCTCCTTCATCTCCCTCACGTCCGTGCATCAGGAGAAGCAGGATATTTTCTTCCGGAGTTGCCGCCGCCGTTCGATCACCGTCCGGCCAGTTTCCGGTCGGCGCCGTCAGGTGAGTCGATTTTTATTTTTCAGAGTTTGTTGATTTCATGAGTTTTTCATGCTTTCACCATGTCAAAATTCTATACATGTGTATATGTTGATGTGAGTTTTGTAGAAAAACCCTTGTTTTATCAAACGTATGTTCGTTCGATTGTTAGTTTTGAAAACTAATAAAAATCCCTGATTTATGAGAGATTTCTATATATATGTGGACTTAGGTCCAATGATAAAACTTAGTGTATGATATTTCATGTGAACCAAGATTTTACCTTAATAGATGTGAGCTTTCACAAAACCGAAATAAACCCCGTTTTAGAGGATAATGCTCGTTCGAGGAAAATAGACATATATATTTTTATGTATGTAAATTTATGTCCAATGATAAAACTTTATTTATGAGATTTCATGAGAATTAGTATTTTAACACAATAGGTGTGAGCTTTCACAAAACTAGCATAAACCTTCGTTTTTTTAATAAAACACTAATACGAAGGAAAATAGAATTTTTTTTTTAATATATATGTAGCCATGACATATTTTATGTGAAACATGATGACATATTTTATTCACATGGATTTATTATTATTAGATAAATTCTAAAAATTTATATGAACAAATTGCATTAATTATTATTTATGATGAAATCATGTCTTATTGTAAATTTCATAGTTCAGTTGTGTGAACGTTCACGTTATGAAAATTATGTATATAATTTTATGAGAAAATCATTTTCCATGAACTAATGAAGTTTTGTTCGTTATTGCAGATTTCAAGGAACGAATTGATTTCGTGTGTTAACTCTTGTATTGCAACCACTATTGTTAGTGAAATTGAAAGAGGTAAGATTCAAGAATTACCATTTTGTGGATGAATTTATCTGCATGTCGATAACTCCATGCTCCTGGTTTCAGAAAATGCCGGATTCCAGCAGTCGTAGTTATTCCTCCGGTTCTGACGAAGATCCCAAAGCTCCCACAGCTA
The DNA here is from genome assembly GCF_003573695.1 of Papaver somniferum. Classification (NCBI taxonomy): domain Eukaryota; kingdom Viridiplantae; phylum Streptophyta; class Magnoliopsida; order Ranunculales; family Papaveraceae; genus Papaver; species Papaver somniferum. The sequence goes on along the minus strand of NC_039362.1, from coordinate 98,634,986 downwards.
AGTCGAGAGCCAAGGCAATTTGCGATGAGGGAGCAAATCCCAGCGTACCCTTGAATGAGCGGAGAGTTACTTTTTCCGAACTCAGGAAAAGAAAAGCCGAAGACGATGAGAAAGATGCTCGTCAACGCAAAAAGGATTGACACTGAAGCTGAGGAAAATGCAAATTCTTGGACGGGGTACCCTCTGATTCTGATGCTGATGTTCCTGAAGAAGAAACCACTTGGGGTTTGCCTGATCAGTGTGCCAGAGAACTCGAAATTCCCATGGAGCAGATTGACACTGAAGCTGAAGCGGAAGAAGATTCAGATGATGATTTTTATGCTCATCCAGACGTCACCAATAGTCACGACAGTGATTCCGAAGAAGAGGATTCCGAGAAGGATAGTGATGATGGATCTGACGAGTAGCTTTACTTTCGATCTCTTTTTCATTTTAGTATTTGAATACTCTCAATCTTCGTAGTAGATGTCTTCATTCGAACAATTTTATTGAAGTATTTAGGTCTTCCTTTCGAACGAGAGATTTTATTAACGTGAGTTCTTCTTGATTGAATTAAGCAAACCGAGCCAATATTCATGTCGAACTCATGGTAATCTCCCTTAACTCTTGTGGTTCTTCGTCTTATGAAAATATCCAAACATAAGCTGTATAGTACATGGGGCCGTGTGACTTGTCGATCACAATTAACCTTGGTCAGTCCCCAGTGCACTATTTTACTCTGCATCTCCAGTTTGACCTTGTTCAAGACTTAGGGTTTCAGTAAAACTCGTAACTGAATCGAAGATAAGTGCCTTCCGTATCTTGTATATATCTTTGTAGATTTAGGGTTTATCACTTGCGCCAATATTTCCTCCATTCCTAAGTTAGTTTCATCACATAAGAAATTTCGATCACCGTACCTCTCATATCGTGTCTGCTGATAATACTTCTTCTCAAAACGGACTTCACTCGAAACATGGAGTAGGAGCTCCCATCTTGGTAAGTTGCACATCTTTTCCGTCTCGTTCAGTTGAGGTTACTGATCGTAGAAGATGATTTGTTGCAGGATAACCAGAAGAATCTTTCTTCTCACAATTCAAGGCCCAAGCGGACTGCTAAAACTCCTGGTCGGTATAGGTCGGCTCCTGCTGAGACTAGATCATCTTTAAGCAATCTTATAATCCTTGAAATTTTACCGTGTCTAATTCAGGAAAAATTAAACACTTCCCCGTTCATCACAGGAGGATGTTCGTGTCGTTGTTGATACTAGAAGGAGAAGGAGTGGAAAGTCTGTGACTGTGGTCGAGGTTGAAGATAGTAGCAATCAAGCATGTGAAGATTCTGCAGAATCCGTGGAGACAGAAGACAGTGTTCATGCCCGTGAATACCCGACAACTGGGCTCTTGTTTGAAGCTCCATTGATTAACACTTTCCCAGATAATGAGGTGGTTGGTGGATTCGTCAGTCCCAAGTGCCATGCACCTCTGTATACTAAGATCTGTAAAAAGCATGGGCATATTGCCACTACATAAGTGTTGAAAGGTTTTCTACCCACCCTCCTGACTACAGTTGCAGGGTTGCTACCGATCATTGAAGAAATGAACCAAATGCACCTGCGAGACGTCAAGAATCAGGAACTACACAAGTGGGATGAGATGATTTCCAATTGTCAGATATTGCGATTCAATGTGAGATGGCTTCGCCGTCGTCTTGAGATAATTAAGATCCATAAGGCGGCGGAGGCTGCTGATGCGATTTCCATGACCACTGCTTTATTGGAGGAGGAAAAGATATTGGCTTTGGAGTCAGCGAGGGTCGAGAAGGCGGTTGAGGATTTGAAGGCAAAGACTAGGATCTTCCAGAAGAAACTCGACAGGGTTTCCTACAGGGATTATCCATTGCTGGATAGTTTGCTCTGAGTGAATATTCAGGAGAGTTGAAATGTAGGTTTCTGACAAGGTAGAATAATCTGATAGCATGAGGAGTTTTTGTTCAATTTATGAATATTTGATGAATAAATGAGCATCTTGCATGCTCTTTGAAGGAAATAGATTACATTTGAGATGTATTTGAAATAAAGGTTAATTATCTGTTGTTGATCAAGAGTAATAGGCTTTGAGCCATTTTCCATCGATAACATTTCCTTCCTTTCCTCCACAGATTGCTAAAATTTTGTAGTATCCACTAGACACCGCTTTGATGATAACATACGGCCCTTCCCATTTCGGAGAGAATTTGGGAGCAGACATATCTTGTTGAATGTGCTTTGCCGTCTTTAATACCAAATCTCCTACTTGAAAAGGGGTTTTACCATTTTGTTGTAAGCCCTGGATATCCTCTGTTTATAAGCCTCTGCATACTTTTCTAATTTATCTCTCCTTGATTCAAGCATGTCTAGTTCAGCAACTCTTGACTTGGACACTTCAGCTTCATCCCATCGTATTCCACTAGCCGCTGCAATCCTTGATGAAGGAATGTTTATCTCGGTTGGGAGTATAGCATCAGCCCCATATACGAGCGAATATGGTGACGTTCCAATTGAGATTCTCGGTGCAGTTCTGTAAGCCCACAAAGCCATGGGAAGTTTCTCATTCCACTATCGTGGATTGTCATGAATTGTTCGACTGATAATCCAGATCAAAGTTTTTTTGGTACTCTCTGCTTGGCCGTTTCCTTGGGGGTAGTATGGTGTGGAGAAGATCTGTTTAATCCCGTACTCCTTGAGAAATTTCTCGACATCTTGGTTGGCGAAAGGGGTCCCACTATCTGTGATGGTATGTTTAGGGACGCCGAATCTACATATAACATGCTCCTTGATGAAGGCTGCAATAGTTACCCATGTGGTACCTCTGAGCGGGATTGCTTCGACCCACTTAGTGAAATATTCAGTAGCTGTGATGATGTATTCATGATGCTTTGAGGATGCTGGGTTGATCTTACCGATGATATCAAGTCCCCAGCTATAAAAAGGCCTTGGATTATTCACAGAGTATAATGGAAGACAAGGGGTATGAATGAGATTACCGTGAATCTGGCATTTATGGCACTTCTGAACGTATGCGGCTGCATCATCTTCCATAGTCGGCCAGTAATATTTCTCGTGGATTTGGAGAAATGATTTCTTTTTCCCCTGATGTTCTCCTTCATGAGTTTCTTTCAGGACTGTCAGGATTTCATCTTCGGCTAGGCATCTCAACAAGTCTCCTCCAAAGCTTTTGCGGTATAACATTCCGTCAAGAAAAACAAATCTCTTAGCTCTTTGTATGAGTTTGATTGCATATTTCTTTTCTGGTGGCGATTTGTTGTCTCGAAGATATTCGATGTAAGGTTGCCTCTAGTCCCCGATGTGAAGGAGTGGTAGCACTTCCAAATGATGAGGAGGTGTCTGACAATTAGGACAAGCTCCCTGCAAAGTCCTCGACTGTGTTTCCATGGAAGGCCAATAGTACCCGAGTCTTTGGAGTCTTCTATAAAGTGTTATTACCAGCGTATATCCGCACACTTCTTGATGTACACTTTCAAGTTTCTCTTTCGCTTCTTCATCACCCAGGCATCGTGATAGAGAGGCATCGGGGTTGCGATGGTATAAGGCCCCAGGAAGCAAGAAGAAGTTATTCAGCTCTTTAAGGCTGATTGTCCCTTCTGTAATGGAGCTGCTCAGTTCATGAATGATAGGTTCTCTCTAGTCATTTGCTTGAGCTTCTTCAGTTTGATTAAGCCACGTGGATGATACAGTTCGTCTTTGCACTATGATAGCTTTCTCTGACCCTTCGAATTGCAACTTGGAGGCAAGGGTTGCTAAGCAATCAACATGCATGTTGTTGATCCGGCCAGTATGGGTGATGGTCGCGTCGGCGAAATGAGTCAGGAGTCGCTGTGCTTCAGCTCTGAATGGAGCAAGTGTTATCTCTTTGAGAGAGTAAACCCCATTCATTTGATTAACTAGCAGCTTTGAATCTCCTTTGATCTCCAGATGCATTTCTTCTGCTTGTTTAGGTAAGGATAATCCTAGCAAGAAGGCTTCATACTCTGCTGAATTATTTGTCCAGTGGAAATCCAGCTTGAATGAATGTGAGAATACCTCTCCTGATGGCGAGACCAAGACTATGCCTGCTCCTCCGGTATCATTACTAGGAGTGGCGGATCCATCAAAATACAACAACCATGTTTCCTCTTTAATGACTGAGATTCCTGGAAGTTCTCCTGGTACATCATCTTGTAACGTCGCGGAATCCTCTCCTAGGAAGGCCGCCAGTAAATCTGCTACTGCTTGACCTTTGATTGCTTTGGGGGAAACACATACTATGCCGAATTCTGACATCTGAAGCAGCCACTTCCCAGGTCTTCCTATCAGAGCAGGTTTTGAGAGCAAAAACTTTATAGGATCAGCTTTGGATACAAGCACGACTCTGTTGGAGAGTAAATAATGCCTGAATCTTTGCATTGCATGAGCTAACGCCATGCATGCTTTTTCAGCTTTCGGGTATCTGAGTTGAGCATCTTCATGGTTCGGCTGTAATGGTATATCGGATTCTCGACGCCTTCTTCATCTTCCTGAGCTAATAGGGCTCCAATAGCAACGTCACTGGAGGCTGTGTATAGTATCAGCGGTCGTCCCTGCACTGGAGACCTCATGACTGCGGGTGATAAAAGTATCTGTTGTATCTTCTAGAATGCTTCCTGCTGGACATCCGTCCACGTGAAACTCGCTCCCTTCTTCAGTAGAGGAGTGAACGAAGCAATAAGTTGAGCCAATCCTGGTATGAAGCGTCTGATGTAATTCACTTTACCCATGAAGCTCTGTAGTTCCTTCACAGTGCATGGAGGAGGCATGGTGGAGATGGATTTTGCTTTGTTTGGGTCGACTTTGATCCCTTCGGCAGTGACCAAGAATCCCAAAAACTTTCCAGAAGAAACTCCAAAAGCGCATTTTAGAGGATTCATCTTCAACTTGTATTCTCTGCATCTTTCGAAGACTTGTCTCAGAACTTCTAGATGGGATGTTCGAGCTTTCGATTTCACCACGACATCGTCAACATAATCTTCTACTTGCTTGTGCATCATATCGAGAAATATTGCTGTCATGGCTCGTTAGTAGGTGGCACCGGCATTCTTCAACCCAAAGGGCATCACAGTGTAATGAAAATTCCCAATGGGAGTACGGAACGCGGTCTTGGCAGCATCATGTTCGAACATTTTGATTTGGTTGTACCCGCTGTAGCCATCCATGAACGAGAACATACCGTGGTCGCTGGTCGCATCAACGAGCATATCAATGCTGGGTAAAGGAAAGTCATCCTTCGGGCAGCATTTATTTAGGTTTCTGAAATCTACACAACATCTGATTTGACCATTTTTCTTCTTAACTGGGACGACATTAGCCATCCATGTTGGGTGTTGAATAGGCTTGATAAATCCTGCTACCAGTAATTTTTGAATTTCGGCCTTGATTTGTTCCTCGACTTCATGCCTGAACTGCCTGGGTGGTTGTTTGACAGCTTGGAGCCAGGAATGATATGTAGACGGTGAGTGACCAGTTTGTCATCCAGACCAGGCATTTCTTCATACGTCCAAGCAAATATATCCCGATAATCCTTCAGTAACTCTACCAGGCATGTACGCTCTTCCGGTGATAGCGCATAACTGATTAAGATTGGTCTTGGATCTTCCTATGTGCCGATGTTAACCGTCTCAAGATCATCAGTGGTAGAATTCGTGTCATCGTTCAACTGCTGTGTAGCTTCTTGAAATTCATCCTCAGGTGGCTGTTCATTCTGACACGATTCACTAGTGCGGGGAGACTCTTGATCAATCTCCCCTATTAATTGCTAATCTTTGCGTCGCCGGTAAATGCCCTTCCTTCTGCGTCATGAGTGGTCATAAAATTGGATCCTGGGATCGTAGTTTCATCTTTCGGCGTTTGACCCGTGTAGCAGGTGACTTGACTGGTTCTGCTTCTGAAGATGGTGATGACGTCGCAGATGCCTCAATATCCTTCCAACTTGGAAGTGGAGTAGTGTAGATTTTCTTAGGAGGTTCAGGGGCGCCTGTCTGGGACTCGATAAATTCCGCATCGTAGGACATAGCATACGGAGATGATGAAGCAGTTATGCGGACGATCTTGTTATTGAGTAAAGCCTTCATGCATTGATGGTAGGTTGATGGAACCACCTTGTTGTCATGGAGCCAAGGTCGCCCAAGTATCATGTGGTAGTCATGTTCTTGTTCGATCACGTGGAATTTCACCTTTGATTGAATTGGTCCTACCCTCAAATCTATGTACCCGTATCCATATGTGTGGCTTCGGTTTCCTTCAAACCCTGTCATTAGGATGGGATGGCGAATGATTTTACCTCGTGGGAATCTGCCATTCTAAGAGTTTTCATAGTGACAGTGTTGGTGGAAGCACCGGTGTCGATGAGAGCTCTTCTAAATTCGGTGCCTTTGATGAAGCCAGTCACGTACAACGCGCGATTGTGCCCTTCGTCTGCCATGCGATCTTCTTCTTCAAAAGTGATGTTGACGATTGAATGTCCAATCATTAAAGAAACTTCTTCAACTACTGGGGTTGATGAAGTTATTTGTACATCGGACGATATCTGGCTGAGTGCAGCAAATGTATCCGTGCGTTGCTCCTTAGAGAAGTGTAGGAGTTCACATAAATTTTCGATCAAATGTGCAACTTCATGTTTCACTGGTTCCTCACATGTGGTGAAACTGTTGGTCTGAGGAGGATTACTAGTCGAAGGATTTGGAGGTTCCACCATCTCTGTTCCTAAAATCCTCGTCACGTGTACCAGGAAATTGAACAGGCTATCGATTGCCCTTTTCAGCTGGTCCACGTTTCTTGACAAGTCTTCTTGTCTTCATGCCAATTCAGCCAACCTTGGGATTTCTCCATCCATCGGTTCAACGGAGATAAATGGAGTTGTAAAATATGATAATTCATTGTAACCAGAATTGTTCGGAGGAGTGTGAGAGACATTACCATTCGAGAGATTTTGGTTGGGATCTGGAGATGTTCAGTCATTCATAAGACCGACCATCCTTGTGAAATCGTGAGATTGCAACCGAGAGATTAATCTCCCACTGTGGTCGCCAATCTGTGAGTGGGGAAAACGATTTGCTGGCTTTTACGGAATTGAAGAGTCGACCGTGTGGAGACTCCTTGAACCGAGCGAAATGTTGAACCTTACATAGATGCACTGCAAGAAGGGAGTGCTTTAAGTTCGAGAGATCAATTTGTAAGACTCCGGCCTAAACCAAGAACAATGGTCGTTCCAGAGTCAATTTTCACAAGAGAGGATGGGTTGATATGTACGAGGGAAGCTGAGAAATACGTGAGATCAATGGTGATCTGAGATTGTAGGTATGTTGTGAATTCATCGTGAAAATGCTCTGAATGATTGAATTTTTCTCAATTGAGAGTAATTTCTGTGAGTTCGTGTAGACGAAAGATTTTCTGTATGAACTTTGATGAGAAATTGCTCGTCTTGGCGAATGTTGTTCGAGTGTTCGAAAACTTCTGTCTTTTCAATCAGGATTCAGAGACATTTTATAATGTCGTAGTTGAAAACACCATGATCCCATGAAGTGTGACAGTTGCTGGAATCAGAGAATGGGAAATGGGAAAATTATGTTAAAACCAATTACTCATCGTGCGGAGACTTGGTTAACTTTCCACCCACTACTTTGCTGACTCTTCCAACTGATTGAACGACTTGCTCACATTCTCATCGTGGGTGAACACATGTGCCGTAGACCGCCAGACCAAAACCCTAGTTAATATCCCCCCATGTGACACGATTGAAATCTCGTGATTTTGGAGTCAGTTGTTGACTTTATGGGACGATGATTCCATGTAGCGCTAAGTTGAACATGTGTGAGTAAATGTTTCGAAACTCATGAATTTAACGTGTCTGCTGAGACGAGGTATCACCATAACCTAAGACGAGCAAAACTATGTTGCTAAATTGTTGAATATTGATAGTTGAACCAACATTCTCTGGTTTGAGCAAATATTGCTAGTCCGAGCGAATACTGCTAATTGAGTAAATATTGCCGGTTCGAGCGAATATTGCTAGTTCGAGCAAATATTGCTAGTTTGAACAAATATCGTTCTTTTAATGAACTGTTGGTAGCTGGACCAAGTAAAATATTAATTTAAGTTACTGACTGCTGGTTCGAGCAAAATAAATACGAATGTTAATCATGGAATCAACATAAAATTATCATAGTGTTCGAATCTGCTCAGAATTACGTTTCTGCAGAGCTCTGGATTCAAAACCCTAATTTTACCGAGATAATGATTTATTGCAAATCACATAAGACCGACTGCATGGGATGACGGGTTCACCGTATAACGCCCAGATGCTCGAATGAGCAAAAATACCAAAGTCTCTTGAGGACCAGTTGGTGAAAGAATGATTAAATGTTGGTTTAATCATTTACTGAAATAATGCTCGTGTGAGAGACAAATCATAAAATCTGGTTTTATGGAAAATATGAGGGACCGGACAAGAGGTCATGGGACCGTCTCTTGATGGCCGTGGGACCAGTAGATTGTCATTTGAGCAAACTTTCAATTGTTTGGAAAGAGTTTGAACCTAATATGAGCAGCTGAGCAAATTAGGTTAAAATCATTAAAGCACGCGGGACCAGTTGTTTGCAATCCTCAGGTTCACCCTTGGTCGGTCAAGGGGATGTGCCCATGTCACCATAATGTTCATGCTTCAGTGCTGAGAATTTTGATATTTTTTTGGTGCACGTTTGAGCAACATTTGGAGAAAATATGCAAAATCCGTGGTTTTGCTGAAACCGGCAAAACTACATGAGATGGTGAAAATAATAAATAAAACAAGGAATTACAAGGTGTGGGACCGGCCACGGCTAGGGCATGGCCAGCCGGCTGACACGCGGTCCCACATGCTTTTCCCAGTTTTATGTGATTTTATGTATTTTTCTCTGATTTAAGGGAAATTCCATGAAACTGGAGAGTTTGGCGAAATTAGGGAACTTCCATGAGATGAGAGACATAAATTAAAATATAAAATAGAGAAGGGGAGTGTGGGACCGGCAATGGCCGTGGCATGGCCGGCCGGCCAATAGGCGCGGGTCCCAAGGCACTCTTCCCAATTTTATGTAATTTTGATGATTTTAGATAATTTTCATAAAATCAAAGGGATTTGTTGAAAATCAAGATATTTTGTTGAAATCAGAGAGTTTTCATGAAATCAGGAAACAAAACACCAAATAATAATAAAATAATGGGTGTGTGGGACCGGCTAGGGCATGGCCGGCCGGCTAGAGCCCGGTCCCACAAGTTTTCCTAATTTTTTTAATATTTTCCATGATTTTAGAGAAAATACATGAAATTAGGTAATTTTAGGTAAATTCATAAAATCAAGGAATTTTTATAATTTGAGAAGGAATAATAAAATAATGGGACTTGAGGTGTGGGACCGGCCAGCGGTCTCGCGACACCTTTCCCTAATTTTATTATTTTTGATAAAAAAATGTGATTTAGATAAAAATACATGAAATTAGGTAATTTTCATGATTTTATGGAAAATTCATAAAATCAAGGATTTTCATAATTTGAAAAGAAATAATAAAATAATGGGACGTGAGGTGTGGGACCGGCCACGGCCAAGACATGGCCGGCTGGTGCTCGGTCCCGCGATACCTTTCCCTAATTTTATTATTTTTGATAAAATCATGTGATTTAGATAATTTCTTTGAAATAAAGGAAATTTGCTCGAACAAGAGGATTTTCATGAGATCGTGAAAATAGTAAAAATATGATAAAATATAAAATTGGGCGCGGGACTAGTCACGTCATGACTGGCCGGCTGGTGAGCCTAGTCCCCGCGCTTTTGCTTAATATTTTAATTTTATTATTTTCCCTTCCTATTTTGCATAGGTTCCTTGTTCGTTCGTATTTTTGAAATGCTCGTTCGTGCATTCAAAATGCTGGTCTGTGCATTATTTGTTAATTACACTTGCACCATTTTTTTCAGGGCTTATTCGATGCTCTGATGCCTGTTTCGTTGAATATTTATTACTAACCTGTGGAATTCTGCTGGGAAGAACCACAGATTGAAGTAACGAAATATAACGAGGAATCGTAGAATATTGTTGGATATTCAGGAGATTGATTGACGACTCGTAGAATATTGTTGGATATTCAGGCGATGCCTCGTAGAATATTGCTGGATATTCAGACGATTTAAGATAATTAATTGCTGGCTCTATACTAGAAGGGCTTCCTGTCTAGGAGCATTAATTATCTGAGGGTTGAGCAATATGAAATTGCTGGAGTGTCATATTCCTCTTGCATAGTCGGGGAAAACTTGGTTACATCCCGAAGACGTTGTCGCTCTATACTAGCAGACATGCTGTCTAGGAGCCGCCCAATCTTTCGATTCTATACAGTATGATATGTGTCGTGGCCTCAGCTGAGAGACTACACATCTACATCTTCTCTTAGAGACTTTCTCCATCAGAGGTGGCATGATCTTTCATGCATAGAGACATGAGTCTCGATACTCATCTGATTGCCGGATCTGGAGTAATTACTGAAATTGCTCAGTATTTATGAGATGTGCCGTGGCCTCAGCTGAGAGACTACACATCTACATGTACTCTGAGAGACAGCCTTCTCAATCAGAGATTTTATGGCATGATCTTTCATGCTTTGATGAGAGACATGATCCTCAATACTCACCTGGTTGCCGAATCTGGAGTATAGTTTTACAATTCTACCCTTTGTCAAAAATCCACCATCTACATGGAGGTATGCCATTGCAACAGATAATCCTTTAGTTCCACTAGTTAGAATAGGATCTATAATTCTGAAAATTGAGTATGAGGGTTTGAGTATGATTTGTTTTGAATGTGGCAAAATGACTCATAAAAAAGAAAATTGTCCAGCTGTTGTTCAGGTACAGAATGCAACTACTAACTCACCCTCTGTTTCAGGTGCAGACCAAGCTGTCAATGTTGAGGCGAATTTTGGCATGTGGATGATGGTGGACAAAGAGAAGAACAAGTTCAGAGGAGGTGGTGGTAGTATGGAAGCTCCAAAGGAAAGTAGCAAAAGAGATGTTAACCAGAAATGCGAGACTAGTGGAGGATCGAAGAGTGCCACAAGTGGTGACTCAGATGGTCAGTGGCAGGTGGTTTCAAGGAACAAAGGTAATAGAAATGCAGGAAGTAGCAATAGATTTGCATCATTGGCTGAACAAACTACAATGGACATGACTGGGCAAGACATATAGGGGGTATTGAATGCCAGAAATTGTAAGAGTAGTTCACACATTAATGTTATTAGTGGTGGGAATGTTAACAGGTCGGAACGGCAGTTACAAACCAAATGTGTGAATAATGTTAGTGGACCTATGTCTAATGATGTTTTATTAAAAGCGTGACAGATTGATCCCAAATGAATCTATATTGTTGCATATAGATTCTGTGCTTGACAGATTGATCCCAAATGAATTTTAATTTGTCCAAGCGTAGTGACAGTTATGATTATGCTTAAACAAATCGAAGTTTTATTCTAAAACAAAAACAAATGAACATGGTTGGATTATTATGCTGTAGCATTAAGGATCACCTTGTTCCCTTATTGCAATATCACACAGAAAAATATGGGGGGAAAAGATGAAAAGATTGGGAAATCATCCTATCTGATACCAATAAACAATACAGTACCTTGTTGTACAGATGACTTCAAATTGGTAAGAATCTCTAGTGCTTCCTGCAATTCACAAAGAAAAAATTATCAACATTCAGTTCCTCAAATAAAATTGAAAACCCTAACCAACCTAAAATCAAACCCAATCGCTTCTCAGAACTCTTGAATGTAGATATCTCAAATGAAATCTTACCAATTACAACAATCACCTTCAAAATCGAGAGAAACTCTTAATATTATTGGGAGAACAGATCCTTAGTTTAACCACTGAAATATGAATATCAAACATATATAAGAAGTAAATCAATTCAATCAAACACCAAATTATCACACAAACCTTAATTCCTAAACTTAATGAAAACCCATTGTTCAGAAACAAGAAAAAAATAAAGAACATCATCGAAAATCAAAGATTCACTTAAAGGGTATGTTAAATTTGAACCGTGCATGGTAGTTTTGTGATCAGTTAGTTGATTCTAAGATGATGAAGAAGAATAGGAAGAAAAAGAGAAGAAGGTGGCAATGAATCTGGTGAATCTCTGTGCGTAGAAGAGGAGGAGTAGAAGCCAAACAAAGAGTGAAACTAATTTTGTATGTTGGAAATAAAATATGAGACTAATAAACCTAAATCCGATGGCTGCGATTAAGTATTATACATATCGATGGCTATTATTAGCCGGTGTATATAACATTCGGTTTTCATGGTTTTTTCGGTTCGGTTTTGAACAACAACCGAAACTGAAACCAGCACTGTCGGTTTTCTGAAACTAACAACCGTGATTAAACCATGGGAATTCGGTTTCACTTCGGTTCGATAATAATCCAACGGTTTCGGTTCGGTTCATGGTTTAGGTTCGGTTTTGTGCAGCCCTAGGTGTGTTAAATGACAGTAAAGTTATTGTTAGTGAGATTATAATTAAAGAGAAAGGAAAAATGGATTTCATTGTCAACAATGGAAGCAGCAAATCAGATGGAGGGTTAGAGACAGTTCCAAAAAATTCTCTCTCAAGTCTCACTAAGACCATTGGAGGTTTCTTGGAGGGTGGAAGCCCTTCTTGTTAGAAGAGCTCAGGTGGAGTTGCAAGCAATGGCCAACCACTTAACATAAATTGTGATAGAGAAGATTACACAGGTGGACTTAAGGTTTCAACTGATGGAGGATATTACACATCTGAGAAGGTTGATAAATCAAATACTACCAGAGGTAGTGCATACTCAGGAGAAGTTGGAATGGAATGTATTTTTGGACATAGTCAATCAGGTAATGATCCCGTTAAGCTTCCCCCCTTCAAACTGGACTTACATAGATCCGGAAGAGTTTATAAATCAGGAAGGGAATAACTAGAGTGGGTGTCAAGGATGTGGCCCAAGCGATGGTGGAAAATCCGATACTAATAAAAAGCCCAGGCGATCTTTGGAAGTTCGAGATGCAGTTCAATACACGTTTGGATGCGGAACATTTCTACCAACGGCAGTTCAAGACAAAGTTCATTTTAATCTTGGAGTTGAACAAGGCAGCGATTGCAAGGAGAATGGAGAGGCCTCTCTCGAGAGGTCCAGCTAGACATGTTTCTTTTGCAAACTGTATTGATAATTTGTCTATGAAGATTTTAGTTTGGAATCGTAGGGATGCTTCCACACCATCCTTTGTTCGTGTTATGAAGAAGTTAGTTAAGAGACATAAGCCAACTATTGTGGCTCTGTTAGAGACTAGAGTGCTTGCGTCACATGATGCATGTATTGTTGGTCAGTTGGGTTTTACAAAATCCATCGTGATTGTTCTTGAAGGTTTCTCAGGGGGTATGTGTTTGTTTTGGAATCCGGAAGAGGTGGGCATTCGGGCTTCTAGAGTGTCTAGGTAGGCTATCCACGCAGTTGTTACAACTAATTTCAAATGCACGTGGATCTTGTCCTCAATATATGGGAGTACTAATAAGGTCACCAGAAATAGAATTTGGGAGGAAATAGGTGCCATTTATGAGGTTAGACAATCTGGCCATATAGTCATGGGAGATTTTAATACTATTGGCGCGAGAAATGAAAAACATGGTGGAAAAGAGCCGTCTGCAAGTCAGCTGCAGGAGCTTAAAGATGCAATGAATAACTGTGGATTAATTGACCTGTGGCGAACGGGCGAAGGTTTACGTGGAATAACAAAAGGGTTGGACTTTCTAACATCAAGGAAAGGCTGTAAAAGTTTCATTTATCTTATTTCAATTCGGACCATAGAGCTTTGCTGATAGATCTCGAACCTAAAATGAATTTTAAACAAAGACCTTTTAGGTTTGAGGCCATGTGGTCCAGTGATACTAGATATAATAATATGATTAAGGAGAATTGGCATATACCTATTAGTAACAATAACCATAACTATTTCGAGAATGTTGAAAGATTATAAAAAGAAACAAAAAATTGGAAGAAGAATGTTTTTGGTTATCTTTATAATGGGATTGAACCTGCTCTTGCGAATTTAAATTTTCCTCAAAATGCTTTTGACATCTCACCTACTATTGAAGCTAAGAGCTACATGGTTAATTGTCTGTGTGATTATTTGAATTTGCTTAAGTTGGAAGAAATTTTCTGAAGACAGGAAATATAGGATTGAGTGGCTTAAAGATGGAGATCTTAATACAAAATTCTTTCACACTTCTACTCTGGTTAGAAGGAGAAGGAATTCCATTTGTAAGCTGAAAGATAGTGTTGGTAAGTGGCTTACTTCTGCTGAAGATATTGAAAAGGAAATTGTGAACCATTTCAGTTTTATTTTTAATTCTACTACAACAAGTTTAGATCATGATGAAATTGAGAGTCTTTTTCCTAGCATTATTTCTGAAAATGAAAATAATAATATCACCACGGAGGTTTCAGTCACGGAAATAAAATCTGCCATGAGACAACTGGGTTCGCTTAAAGCCCCTGGTCCTGATGGTTTTTAGGGGATATTCTTTCAAAAGTACCGGGGTACTGTTGGCCCAAGCATTATCAAGCTAGTTAAGGATTTTTTTCTCTCTAGGAATTCTTGATCATAGACTTAATAGAACTTTTATAGATTTGATTCCTAAGAAAAATATTTCCACTAACGTCAAAGATTATAGGCCTATTAGTCTCTGTACTGCTATGAAAATCATAACAAAAATCCTCAATAATAGGATTAAACCTGTTATGAATAGAATTGTCTCTAAAAATCAGCATGCTTTCATTGAGGGTAGGTCAACTTTTGATTCTACTATTATATGAATGAAATTATCCATTCTTTCAGGACAAAAAAAGGTACTAAGGGCTGGATGGCTCTCAAAGTAGACTTTGATAAAGCTTATGATAGGATAAGCTGGCCATTTATTGCTAAAATCCTGAAATTTGTGGGTTTTGATGATAAAGTGGCTAGATAGGTTATGAATTACATTAGTTCTATCTCTTTCCAAATCCTTATTAATGGCGCTCCTAGTGATGAATTTACGCCTCGGAATGGTATCTGCCAAGGAGATCCTTTATCCCCTTACATCTTTAATTTATGTTTGGAAGCTTTGTCGAGACTTACTCAACATGGTATTGATTCGAAGTTCTTGCAGGGTTTTACTGTGGCTAAGGGAGCTCCTATGATTACTCATTCTCTTTATGTTGATGATAGTATTATTTTCCTTAAGGCAAATTACAAAAATGCTTGCAATTTGAGACAGATTCTTGATTAATGTAGTTGCTGGTCTGGACAGGTTGTAAGTGATGCTAAGACACTTACTGACATCTAGCAATATGGGTAGGAGCTTTACCATGGTAATGGCTAAGATGCTTAGAGTTCAAGTTGCTAAGACTCCAGGCAAGTATTTGGGTATACCTTTGTAATGGGGGAGAGTGTCTGGAAAAAAATTTAACGATGTGCTTGAAAAAATTAGCAATAGAATGGTTGGATGGAAATCTAAATCACTAAACATAGCTGGTCTGTCCTAATTAAGTCTGTGCTTGACCCGGTGTCAAATCATGTTATGTCCATGCTAAAACTGCCTAAAGGTTTAGTCAATAAGATTGACAAATTTAGGAGAAATTTCTTGTGGGGAGGAGATACTCTAGGAAAATACATAATATTAATTGGTCAACTGTGTGTGCAGCCCTGTTGTTGATGGTGCCTAGGCTTAAGAGATATGGAACTAAATAATTTAGCTTTGCTTGCTAAAATAGTGTGGAGCATTAGTGAGGACCCTGATTCTGATGTGTCTTGCCTCTTGAAGGCTAAGTATTTTAGAGACAGTGGTTTCTGGTCTACTAAGTCTAAAAATTGTTGTATCGCTAGCTGGAGAAGCCTAGTAAAGGGGATAGAAATCATTAAGGGCAGTCTTAGGTGGTGCATTGGTGATGGGAGTCAAATTGACTTCTGGAATGATTCCTGGATTAGTGAGCTTCCTTTGACTGCTATCACTAATTCAGTTGATGTGAATTTGCCTAGAATAAGTGTTAAGAATGTTATTAACCCAAGCACGAGACAATGGGATCTCGCGGTTGTTGATAATCTCATTTCTGATGAGATTAAGAGGAAAATTCACTTTATCCCTATTCTCGTAAATGCTGGTATAAATGATGTTAGGGTCTGGATTCATGGAAAAAATGGCAATGTGAGTGTTAAAGAGGCTTATAATTCTTTAATTTCCAGGAAAGTTGGTAATGTTAATACCAATATGGACTGGAAGTTCTTGTGGAGCATCAAATGCCCACAGAAAATTGAATTCTTTTTGTTGAAACTTTGCCACAATAAACTAAATCTTAATGAGTCTCTTTATAGAAAAGGTATTACTTCTTCCCCTGGTTGTTCGTTTTTTCAGCATGACTTTGAAACTGTTTATCACTTGTTTTTCAACTGCCCTTCAGTTTCTTCACTTGTAATGTCGCCTTCTTATTTAAAACGGTTATTGTCTTTGAATGTAACTGTTGGTGGTATTAGGTGGTGTTATATTATTCCATTTGTTTTGTGGAGTATATGGAATAGTAGAAACAGGTTCAATTATGAAGGTAAAAGACTAGTTGCTTTGAGGACTCTTGCTTTAGCCATTAAGAATGCTAGAGAGTTTTACTTTGCTGTGATACATAAAGAGGAAAGATCTATTTGTATGCGTGAAATTTTAGTCAGATGGTATTTCCCTAAGACTAGTTACTACAAGTTAAATACAGATGGTTCCTCTTCTAATTCTCTTTTCGCAGGAATTGGAGGGGTGGTTAGAGATGATGCTGACTCTTTTGTAGCAGGCTATGCAAAATACATTTTCCAGAATGGGAGTAATGTGTCTGAAGTTTGGGCTACTAGGGATGGTATTCAACTCGCTTTAAAATTGGGGATTAGAAAGCTTGAAGTCGATTGTGACTCCACCTATACTATCCAACTCTGCAGAAGTGAAGTTGCCCCGCGATGGTATCTAAAAGGCCTTGTTCATGACATTGCTGATATGAAGGAGAAATTTGAAGATGTTGTCTTTGTCCATCAGTATAGAGAGTCCAATTTTGTTGTTGATACATTATCGAAGAAAGCTGCTGACAGAGTTCTCGGGGGAGTGTGGTTTACTAGTCCACCAAAAGATATAGTTAATGATCTTGTTGTTGATGTTTAGGGTGTGTCTTACTCGAGAATGATCAGAGTATAGTTTTTCTGTTTTTCAGTTTCATTATCAAAAAAGGAAAAAGAAAAAAAAGAATATTTGTAATCGGCTTATTTCACGGATACATTACTCCCATTCTTGGAAATTAGCTGCACTCAATTTTTGTTTTATTACTCTAAACTCTAGTAATTAATCAACAAGGATGACCAAAATTATAATTTTTTTTTTTTAACCAGAAATCATGCACACACTAAACTGCACCCCATAATTAAGGGTTAACCGAAGATATATGGTGATCAGACTCTAACTAACTCTAGCTAGTTTTTACTGCCAATTCCTATGCATGGTTATAATAGATGCTAATCTTTTGTGTTTAGCTACGCCTAGAGATACATCTTACATTTGATACGTGGATACCTATATATTCGTCTTTTTTATTGGGAAACATAAATATACTATGAAAAAAGATCTATTAACATGTTTAGTACTAGAACACAATTAGTATAGTAGGTTGGGAGTCGTTTAGATTCATAAACCTTAGAGATCACTCAAGAATCAAAATGAATAAGAGACTGTGAAATTTAACGCCTGAGCAAAAGTAGTTTGTACTACTGTAAAACCTACGTAAAGAGGTAGGATATACTTAGAAATTTCTCTTCCTTTTCGATACAGAATACACTGTAAAGAGCATCTCCAATAAAAGGTATAAATATTACTTTTTCTTATACGTAAGATTTTAGACCCACTTTTAAACCAAATTCATCTCCAACTGTGGAAAGCATTACCCCTTTTAAAAGAAATTCATCTCCAGTAATGGATCTTATAAAACAGGAAGAATATTAAAATATATACAAAGATCTTCAAGAAAGTCTTATCTAGACCTCTGAAATGACCTCCATGTCATATTTTTTTTATGATATTTCATTTTTAATACTAATTATCTAAAATAAAATTAAACGGTTAACATTTTATCACACATGCGAAGGGTTAAATTTTATACTGTTGGAGATAGTTTATTAAGCATGGGGTCTTATATTTACTACGTGTATAAACTCTTTTAAGATGCTCTAATGACTTTTTCAGTTCTCTCTTAGAAAAAAATCCCCTAAAGACCCTTTAAGTAGCCTCCATCGCTATGTTCAGATTTAGTCCAGATTTAGTCCGTTTTGGACTAGATTTGAGCAAAGAATTGGTTTTATTTGCATTAGTATTAGTTTTTAGTGTAGGATTTTAATTTTGGTTTGATTTTGATGTCATTCGACATTTTTCTCCGCTTTTGGAGCGGTTATATCTTCGCTTTTGTGGGATTTTGTCTTCATCTTTATGGTGATTCTATCACTGTTTCCAATGTGACCATTTCTAGGAATTTTGGTTGGTATGAGGTTTGTAATTTTGGATTATTCAAGAACATCAATGATTCAACTCAGCGCCGCTATGATTTCACCTTCAATCCGAGAGATTTAGGGCATTTGGGTTCGTCTCAAACAATGGATAGAGCAAATTCCTTCTCTATTTCAGAAGCATCTCTTTTTGAAGAAGACAACTATCTAAAATGGTCGGATTTTATTCTGGTCTATACCATCCTTCCTCCTCCCTACAAAAATTGGATACTATTACAGTTCATTGCTCTTTCACTTCGTTGATTATTTGTATTTGGATGTCAATTTTCTTGTTTTATGATGTTCTATATTATCTTGTAAACATTCATGTAACCTCTTTTTTTTCCATGAGATAAAATGTTACATGATATATGTATAAAAAAAATAGACTTTTTCAGTTGTAGCCAAAATTACCCTTAACAAGAGTAATCCAGAAAGCACATACGCCCACTCAAATAGGAAATAGACAAAGCACACAACAATAAAAAAAAAAAAATTGGCGGGACAGTATCCAGGGGCAATTGCCGGTACGCGGAGGCTGGCTTGTGAAGCCGAAGATTGATAAATGAATACGTAACTTGTTGTTTACAACATCTGCGGAAAGTTATTAAACGCCAGTAGAAAATTACGTGACATTTTCGCTTTTCTTGTCGGGCACATGAGTTATTGATTTGTCGCCACAACTATTCGTTATCTCATAGTTTTAATGTTAATTTTTCAAAGAACATTAATTCTTTTTGGTAACTAATATTTTTCTTTTTGGTAACTAATTTTTCAAAGAACTCAAATGTTAACTAATTCTTTTTCTTTCTTGGTAATAAAGCGCTGTCATGGCGCTTTACGGTACTCGACCAACATACAACTTGCAACGACAGTGCTTCACAGGACTCGGCCAATATCCCACTTGGAGTGGTTTATATTGCAAGTGGCATGATGGTCGAGTACCATGAAGCACCATGTAATATGTCCTTACAAAGTTCTACGTATATACGAAATATCAAAATTCAGCATCTACCAATTTTAATTTCAATCGTTGATTTTCAATGTGGTAGATAACGATTTCATCTGTCTCGGTATTGTATTTATTTTTTATATGAATATAAAAAACCATAAGAAAAATATAATCCACATTAGCTTTAAAATCACATTGTTCAAATTTACAAATTAATTAGTGTCGAAATTTTCTTTTTAATAAAAGAAGGTTTTAGTGAAGCCGTTGTACAACAAAATGTTATGTCCTTTTACAATACCTTCTAGTATTTTAGCTTTCAAGCATATACTACTGGAGTCATAGATACAAAACATTTTCTTTTAATTCAACTCCTTCTTGCTAGCTTATCCGCTTCCCTATTACCACCCACATTTACATTCAATTTTACTATTGTTACATAATAAATATGAAACGTCCCTTAAAATAGACTTCATCCTCCGATCACAAGAGGATGAGTTGTCGTTCAGAAAATTTGCTACATATTTACAATCTGTTGATATATGGATGTTCCTTATCCCCAACTCTTTATCCCATTGCATCGTCCTTTGAATTGCTAGTCCTTCTGCGGCAGATGGTCCAGTTGTGAATATTCCTGAAAAGAATAAAATATCAGCAATTTCGTTGTTTAGCCAGTAAATGACTCCAACTCCATAAGAGCCATCCACTTCATCATAAGAAGCATCGACATAAAAAATCTCGTGTTTCATATTCTCTAATTCACTTCCATTATTTTCCCTAACTAGTCGCTGTTTTCTTTTTCTATATGGAACCTGCACATAATTTTTTTTCCACTCACTCAAGAAATTACGAATCTTAATCGTACATTCCATAAAAATCGGTTTGACTTTATTGAAAGTGACTTCATTTCTATGCTTCCAAATTTTTCAGCATTTAATACTAAACATTTCTCTCCGTTCCCACAAACCTGGAGCTAACCATTTCCTTATCCAGTCCATGAAGTCCAAATCATAACTTGGCATTTGGATACCTAAACCAAACATGCAGCTCTAGTAAAATGGCAATGAACAAACAAATGCGTTGATGTTTCAGGCAGATTAGAATTGCATAAAAGACAATGAGATTCTACATGCTTCGAAACTGCATTCATCTATTGGTATGATTTTCATCTTCCATATTTTATTCCATAACCTATCAAAATTATTTTGATTTTCATTAGATAGAATACGATAAGCCAATTTAGTGGAAAATTCTCCATTCCTATATTTGTCCACCTCAATCTATCATGTTTATTCCTTTTAATATAAATTGATTTGATTTTAGCGGTAGTGTACTGGGAACACTGAATCAATTAAGCCTACATCCCGGTTACCATGCATATCTATAAGATCTGATACGTATATCAATACATCATTTTCCCATCCATTCAATATACCCTGTCTAGGGATAATTGTATTTCGAAATTAGTATATTTCTTCCATTTCCAACTTCCCAGATACTATTTTCTTTTATAAACTATATTCCTTTTATCCAAGAGGCATTATACTGACTGCTTTTATGAAATGGGTGACTTCTTGGAAAATATTTTTCCTTAAGCAATTTAACCTAAAGATCATTAGGATTATATAATAATTTTTCGAGTTTGATATTTTACTTTTGATCCTAATTTTAGTTTTGGTATGATTCTTACATTTTTGGTTTGATTTCTATAATTTTAGTTTTGGTATGATTTCTAAGCCTGATTTGAATTAGAGCTTCAATTTATATGCAAACGAGAATTCAGTGACATAGAATATACTAAACATAAGCAGTGGATGGATCTTTGCAATATATATTGGTAGAAGAAGAAATAGATGGAAAAATAAATTCACCTGAAGCAGTGTTTTAGTGTTATGTAGTTCACGGAGAATGGTTTCATAGGGGTCAACTGGATTACAACATAGGATAGATGTCTGTAAATGTCCATTATCCGCAGAGATCTTAACCAAACTCAATTTATTTTTCCTATAATTAGTGTTTCAGTGCCATGTAATTTCACTTGAATTTTGATCCCAGTTTCCTTTTTACCAGAAATTAGTAGAAGATATTTTATATTTTTTGTTTGCATACAAGGTGGCTTGGGCTTTCTATGGTTGGTAAGGGTACAAAGTTAATTTGGGTTTTCTTTTTTCATGGTATGTGGTTCACATTCAATGAGATGAGATTACAAAGGTCATGAATGAAGTGCGGGAAATCCACCAGCAATGTTTCAACTTATCCTTCCCTTTAATGTTCGAATATTTTTGGATCACTTTTTGCTTTAGTTTGTTTTGTAGATGGAAGATTCAGGGTCTGTGAGGTTTCTTTGTTGTTTAGGGTCTAGCTTGAACCATCGGTTGAAACACAATTTTTAATAGATTTTAATTTGAGTTTTGGAAGTTTGAACCACAAAGTGGGGGTATTTTGATTGTTCATTAGAGGTTGGCTTCAAAACTATTCTCGGGTCTGAGCGTACAAAGTTACAGAGATTTGCATGGTAAAATAACAGAAAATTTAGATTACAAGAGTAGATGTACGAACATCGTGTTAAGGTTCAGAGACCACATAATTATAACAAAAAGATTTCTACTTGATCAAAAAATTAAAATAATACATTATGTACATCAGTATATACTGCTACATGAGCAACAAATGCCACGTTCAGTTTCTTATTTTATTTTTAGAATTTCTTCATTTTGGCCACCATGTTAATACTCCTAGAGAACGATGAAGGCAAGTAGACGTTACACATAGTTATTCAGAATTAGCCTTTTCTTGCATGAGCTTTACTTGACTACATAACCTTTTATTGTTTGCTTATCAGTTGCTAGAACTTTTATCGATGTTGCTTTCTTACAGGTATTGGTCATCCACCTGCCGGTAGTTAGAACTTTTATTGATGTTTCTTTCTTACAGGTATTGGTCATCCACCTTCCTGTAGTTGTATAAAGTTATATGTATATGTGGTTATAATAAAGGTTAGCTATTTCTTCGATAACGGCATATACGACATAGTGGATGGCATAAAAATCAACATGAAGACCGGCATATTATCCTCCAATGGATACTGTTAGAACATAGCTCGGTTGAACCCACCAAGCGTGGGTATGTCAAGTTTGGTTGTCAGATTTTAGTGAATCAAAACTCATTTAAAGAGTCGCTTGATTATGTACTAGAGACAACTTCATATAGGTTAGGATAGAAAGACTAGGATTATGAGACACAAGTATTACTCGAAGACTTGAAAAATGTGATGGGCCAGAGAATTTTCGCTTCCAACGAGTCGGGTTATGATCCGCTTGGCCAGCTCCGACTCTCTGATACGTCATTCAAGAAACTAGACTTTCAAATTTTTCGGACCAATTCAATTAAGGGTCATGTAAATGTCAGACTTGTCAGAGTAGTTCCAGCCACCATCGGCCAGTGGCAATGATCTTCCGGGTAGCCACCGAGGTGGTGGGGTGCCTCAATGGGTCTGACAGCGCACACCGTATCAGACGGGTAAGCAATGGCCAGTGCCAATGTCAAGGTAGTTCTGCATACCAGCCATCGCTGCCGCAACGATTTATGGGTCTGACAGCGCACACCGTATCAAACGGGTAAGCAATGGCCAGTGCCAATGTCAAGGTAGTTCTGCATACCAGCCATCGTTGCCGCAACGATCTTCCGGATAGCCACCCATATGTGGGGTGCCCCAGTGGGCCTGACAATGTGCCACTTAGGCCTGACAATTTGTTTGTAACCATCCCGGACGGTTCATCCAAATATAGTGGGATGCCAATTGTGACCTAGTAGATGGTATGAACTGCTTTGAAGTAACCATTCCTCGCTAGATGGTCTGAATTGCCTTGAAACGCCAACAACCATCCCATTTCAGATGATAAGTTACCTCGCACGATAATAACCATTTCCTAACTCACTAGCCGAAGCGGATGATAGGAATTACCTCGAACGGTAATACTTATCTTCTGTTTCACGAGTTGTATGGTTATCAAATGGTATGAATTATCTCGGAGGGGCAACAATCATCTCATTATTTTATTAGGTAGTATGAACAGCCAGTATTGCAATTGCCTCTTACCAAAACATTTTATAAACTGCCAGGACTGCAATGATCTCCGAATAGATGGTATGAACTTCCAAGCAGTAACCAACACTTTCAGATGATATGAACAACCTTGCATAGTTGTGTTGAACCGTGTAGCGGCTGCCTACGTACCCTCTCCGTTGTTCGAAGAGATCAAGCACAACCTTGCATAGTTGTGTTGAACCGTGTAGCGGCTGCCTACGTACCCTCTCCGTTGTTCGAAGAGATCAAGCACGACCGTAGTTCGTCAAACTTTTAGATAGTATGAACTACCCTCAGTAGCAGTAATTATTTATGACATTGGATAATATGAATTGCATAGCAACAACTATCCCTAGCTTATCGCATCACCATTAATTTTCTTAGCAACTATCAACTAATGGTAAAATGTCAACATTTATTATTGTAACTACACCTGTACCTGCCACTTAAAATCAACAGTAGATGCAGCCAAAAAGGACACTTCATTTTAAATCATCCATTGCTATAGCCATAACAAGGCTAGAGAGTGCACATTTTAGTTGTCAGTTGCATAATAAAAACATAGTTAAGGCCGAAAAGTGTCTGTCAAGCTAATAAATTGCAAATAAATAAAAATTAGAAGATTTGACTACACTAGTACATTGGTGAAAGAATGCACTCTTATATATATCCCATGATGAATCCATTCAGAAACAAGCTTAAATCTCATAAATTTAAACATGAAACATATAAATATTTTTCTTTAGACAACCGATTAAAAGAAACAATTCAAATCCACCTGGTTCATGTCACTGCCAACATACACAACTATTTAATTAGCTAGTTTCTCGTAATCGAGTACAAATTCAAGGTCCTTATGTACCACTAACCACTATAACAATAGACAAATTGTGCCAACTATTCGTTAGTACCATACTCTGAAAGAAATGAAATCATCTCTGGCTCGTACTAACTTACCCATCATCAAGCTGAGTATTAAGATAATTACATGAATTCATAACAAAAAAATACACGATAATGGAAATTGACACTGCCTATGCAATAACAAAACTTATACTAAGATCAGTCCATAATCAGCCGCTAAAATATTTCAAAAAAGAACATGGTTAATCATCTCAAGTATGTTCGGCTAGTCTACCAAACAAATTATTGCAAGAACAAAATATTCAATATAGCAAGTGCGACCAATTCCACTCGTTTTGCTGTGCAAAATGGTCTAAACAATGTCGCTGCGAAGAACACCAAAACGGAAGTCACCGACATGTAAAAGGATAACCCATCCCTATTTACAGAACAAACAAAAACTTAATTTTCCACGTACATACTGCAACGCAGGGTTACACGTATAGTTTTGTAGGTATATGGTTCTCCCTATAAAATGCTACAAAGTTCCTAACCACAGCAAAACCAATATCTCCAACCATATATACTACGTAAATGGTAACTTCCAAAATGTATGAGATCAATCCAGTGAGCAAGGGAACATGTAAAAGAGATCAGGATGAACACCATGTCAATATACGTCTCTAAGCCACGTCTATCAAGTGAATGGATACCAATTAATATATATATATATATATATAGATCAATGGTGCAAGCATAACTAACAACCCATAAAATTTATCCAACCAAACTTATTTAGAATCTGTATGGAAGATTTTCTATAGATTCCGCTAGAAGTCAAAATGAGACATATGACATTACTTCTGCTATGCTCGTCGGAAATGAGCAGAAATTAAAAGAAAGCACTAGGATGAGATACACCCACACACTATTCTCATCTTGGAATTTTAATTGGGTCTCAACCAGTCAAATAAAGTCATAAAATTAAAGCATGGAAAGAACAGTCAACCCTTGTACAACATCCAACTTGCTAGGAGGCACCCATTACAACACCATAGACTTGATATTTTATTCTAGACAAAATTACCTAGCCTGATTGTACCATCGTTATGCATATTCATTTGATGTGAAGAATATGAGGTAAATCAATCCATAATCACTTCAAAATTCCATTAGACTTGATGGGAACTATATACTCACAGTACCTAATTAATCAAAACACCACAGATTCTAGTAAGCAACAACTAATTATCGTTTTATCCAAGTTTTAAATTAACTAAGTATAAAGCATATCTATATTAGCAAGCATGTTCAGTAGGGAGAAAATGAACTTCCATTGAAGCAAAGGGACAAACATCTTACTGACACTAATGCAAGCCAAGCTTTCTCACTTGTTTTCTAATCAAAATCCAAACCACTTTCATCTCAAACTCTAACCCATTTCCCCTAATTCTTCGCAGATTCCAATCAAATCTAATTTAATTAAACACCCCATTTACGCGCAGGAATTACAATCATTTCTAATAAGAAAATAAAATATAAATTTTTAAGTGAAATTCAACCAAAGACCCTTGAACCAAAGGATACTAATAACATATATGGGAAAAATCATTTCTTCAATATAATGAATTCTAGATATGTTTCTCCATATCCCTAAATTAAGCCAACACAACATTTTGTACAAAAGTTACGAGATCAAAATGCAAGGGAAGATAGAAAAACCTTTTTGACAGATAAATCCCAAGTTACGCACTGACACTTGATAAACACCGAAACGATGACCATTCACGCCATCTCAATAATTCATCTGTATATACCTCCGAATGCTCCTGGATTTGAGATCTCAAATTCAGCTGATTTTCCTTGTTCTATAAAATTATTTTGAATTTCTGATCATAAGAAAATTAAAATTAAGACCATAAAACATTTTCTTCCGATTCTAAAATCTCACTCCTCACAGCAATTACCATGTAGGAATGGTCTACCCAGAAGAACCCCAAAACCAAACTCCCCTTCCTCTTATCTTTAACATGCAAAATTACCTGACTGCATCTGGCACTCTCTATTTGACACCTGTCCAGCATGCGTGCAAAATTATAAGGGCACCTAGGTTTTTGAACTAAGGCAGATTTCTACGTCTAGATACCAAGGTAGTCAATTTCGGATTTCGGATTGTCTCGGTCGACACCGAGATACTGGTACAACTTTGTCTCGGGGAAATTCCGTTTTAAAATCTCGGTAAAATCTCGGTTTCATATTTTATATCCTCGTATCGATAATCACTTAAAAGAAACATAGTATTAGTAAATCTGGTTGTTCACCTTCCTCATCATCAACACCAAATAATAATTTTAGCTCAAGAAATTCAAACACAGCAACAAGCAATAATACTAGTGAGTGAATTAATCTTTTTAATTTTTGTACGTGAGATTAGTCCACTCAATTTAAAAAGAAAAAAAAATTCGGCCAAGACAAACCAATTCCGATCGAAAAACGCGTTTCCGGCCGAAATTTTCGCAAAGATTTCGTCCGACCGAAATTAACAAAATCGTGTCTTCTTGGACCGAAATCCGGAATTTCGCCGAAATTTCGGCCGAAATGACCGAAATCGACTACATAGCTAGATACAACATTTTATTTTTGAGGCAACTAAAAAGCCTCGCGTTTATAGGGGCCACCCGAAAGGATTTAGGGGCCATCAATTTATACCCAGCCAAAGACTCTAGTTAAGGGGTACCCTATATGATATTGAAGTTACATAAATGCCCATCTGGTAAAACTGTATAAAAACCAAATCAAAAAAAAATTCTACTCATTTCAACTCTTCTTCTTCCAGTTTCATATTATCTTCCGATTGTGGAAGAAAAAAAAACTTTCCCTCGTTCTTGTGTTCAACCGAAACATCGCCGCGAATCGTAAAATCAAAACATCGTCGATTCGTCTATAAAACAATGGATAAGGGAAATGAAACCCACAGACCTAGAACCAAAAACGTTGCTCGGGGTATCGATCCAAAGATTGGGATTTTAGCAAGAAATAAAGAAATTCTTGTTGCAAATGAAGAAGAACGCGAAGAATAAGTACCCGTCAATGTAGTCGGTGGTGGCGATTCCGATAGTCAAACACTTCGTCAACTTCAAATGGCCCCAGTTAGGTAAGAATCTATAATTTTTGGGGTTTATTTCGCTTTAATTCGACGAATCGAGAAAAAAAATTTCTAGGGTTTTCGGTTATTTATCCAGATTCGGGCGATATTCATGCTTATTTACTTCCGAATGTAGTCGTGTTCTTCATTTCTCAAGAACATCGACAGTATTTGGGAGAAATATTTGATGGTTATCGGCCGCATATTGTTGGCCATATCTTCCTGGATACAAACTGGTAATAATCGGTAGTTTAATGAATTTTTTGGCTCCCGAATATATTTAAGTAGACACACAGTATTCGGAAGTACACTCACTACCGAATATATATATATATATTGAAAAAATCTCAAAATTTCTGATATAGGAAAAATCCCATTTTGGGGCCAGTATTTATTCGGAAGACAATATAATGTTTTATACCTCCGATTGTGTAGGATAAAATTTTAGAGTTTCTGAACTCCAATTGATGAATATTCGGTTGTAAACATGTTTAGTTATATTCCGATTGTTTTTCATTCGGGAAAAATATGTGTCTTCTTACTTCCGAATTTGTTTATTCGGGTTATAGTTTTGTACTTTTTCTTCCGATTGTGTAGGATGAAAAATTTAGAGCTTCTGAACTCCAATTGATGCATATTCGGTTGTAAATATGTTTAGTTATCTTTCGATTGTTTTGTATTCGGGAACAGTATGTTTCTTTTTACGTCCTAATGTTTACATTCGTGTTATATTTCCATACTTTGTCTTCCGATTGTATAGTTTGTAAATATTGTTCCTTTCTTTGTTGTTTAAACAAAGTCGAGAAAGGAGGAAAAAAGTGACAGCTAGTGCTAGGAGGGAAAGGAGTGCCAAAGATAATTCAAGTGCTCAACAAAGCTTACAAGAACAAAGCAGTCAACAAGGAGTGCAACCAAGTGCTGAACAAAGTGTAGAACAACAAGGCAGTGAACAAGGGGTGCAACCAAGTGTTGAACAAGCCGCTCAACAAAGTGCAGAACCAACTGCTCCACAAGTTACACCCCACCATGAAATTGAACCAGTTGATCCAGTGCCAAGAGTAGAAGAAGAAGGACAACCAAGTGGTACCCAAAAAGCCAAAAAAGTAAAAGATGGTGTAAATAAGGATATTGCTAAGAAAGCATCACATCTTTTCCCTCAGCACTTGAAGAAGAAGGGTATTCCAGCAGGCACAATGCTTGGGCTACCGGCGGATGGAGGAAAATTGCTATTTGGATACAAAGACTCACGGGCCAGAGAAATATACGAAACCGAGGTAATAAAATTACTATTTTTTATTAATGTATTGTCTATGTGTTATATCGTAATATTTGTATTAAGGATTTTTTTATGTACTTTAATAGGATCATCAAGATGCGGTCCGTCTACTCAAACCTACCGCCGCACCAACAAAAATGCTTGTGTGGCCTTTATCCGGTGAATGTGAAAGGTTCAAGTCAATTGTTGCCAACTCGGGGCTATCTAATGCCGCCGAGAATTCATTGTTGGAACATGATCGTGTGGCCATATCGGCGTTCGTGGAGAGAATGTATCCTGAGACCGATACTTTCCATATGCCGTTTGGGGAGATGACGATTACTCCGGATGATGTTGTGCAGATTCTTAACCTTCTCGACCAAGGCACATCTGTGAAGTTTAACTACACAAAGTAGTTAAGTTGGCCACAACTTTATGCTCTAACTAAAAAGTGCTTAGGTTGGGATGAAGAGACAACAACAGCAGAGTTTAAGAGGCATGCAAGTTACAGAACAAGACAGATCAACATTACAGCTTTGATGAATATGTTCCGAGGCACCTTGGAGAAGGAAAAGAATGGAACGTTAACTGATGAGCAAGTGAACCACGTTGCCACCGCATATCTCCTTTGTGTATTGGGATGTGTCATATTCCCCAATACTTCTGGCAACCGGATCGACGCCAACCTTATACAACTTTTGGATCCTCTCCATGAAGTCGGTGACTATTCTTGGGGCACGACATGCCTAGCATTCTTGATGGAAGAGTTGAGAAAGGCTTCGAGGCTAGGAACCTGCCAAGTTGCCGGGAACGTGGCTCTATTGCAGGTTTTTTCTTTAACTCTATAACTCACTCTATAGTTATTCGGTAGACAATACATATGGTGCATATTCATAACTCCGAATGACGCATATTCGGTAGGAAATGATCCATCTCTTTTTCCGAATGTTGGTTATTCGGTGGCTAGGTACTTATTTTGTTTTCCGATTATATATAATCGGAAATATTCTTTTGATATTAGAACCGAATATACAGGCCAGAAAAACTATAGGTTACTGAACTCTAAATGACGCATATTCGGTAGGAAATGATCCATCTCTTTTTCCGAATGTTGGTTATTCGGTGGCTAGGTACTTAGTTTTATTTTCGATTATATATAATCGGAAATATTCTTTTGATATTACTACTGAATATATAGGCCATAAAAACTATAGGTTACTGAACTCCAAATGACGCATATTCGTTAAGAAATGATCCATATCTATTTCCGAATGTTTGGTATTCGGTGGATAGGTACTCAGTTTTATTTCCGATTATGTATAATCGGAAATAATATTTGGAAATTACTACCGAACATACACAATCTATTTACTAAAACTTTGTTTCTTATGTATATAGGCATGGATCTATGACCACTTCCCTATCCTGAAGTTGGCCGGAGAGAACCGGGGGTGGTGCAAAGGTACTCCTAGAGGAACAAAGTATATATTTGAAGACAACCGTTCTAGGACAAAAGAGCAGCAGTTGATTCGCATGAGGGAGATTTTGGACCAATTGAAGGCCTCAGACGTATGCTTTGATCCATACAAGGAAGATCGAGCCAGTGGGCATATAAATGTTCGGTCGGACTTGTCCCTTTATTTTGGACCATTGTGGCACCCCACAGGATATGTGATGTATAACCCCACTAGGGTTATGCAACAACACGGGTATATACAACATCAACCTGTGGAGAAAATGGGGGATTACTACAAATTGGAGTTGGAGTTGTGCTTTTCTAGTGGTGATAATCTCACGATTGTTCACACAGACCCACCTACTGTTCTTGATAACTGGGATAAGAGGAATGACTTCATTATCGACACTGGTAGACGAACCACCCGAGGTGATGAAAATTCTCCAGACTATATGAGTTGGTATAACAAGGTATCACATCCTTTGGTTATCCGTGAAATCAAATCCAACACTACTGCGGCGGGTTCAAGTTATAATTGTATCATCAAAGACAAACCAGCTGGTTATGATAGACTGGTGCATGTTCTTATATTTTTGTTCATTTTATATTATTCCTATAAATCTTAAGTAATTACCGTTTGTTGTTATGTCATTACGTATAAAAAACAGGTGAATAGGTTCAAGCGTGTTTCCAAAATGTTAACTGCATGCCTGAAGAGCGGAGATCCCATGCCAGATGAGAAGATCAAAGAGGCTAGAGATCTAGTCGATAATATGGATAACGAAGATTATGCTGCCCAGTTTGGGGAGAAAGTCAAGAAGAGGCATCCGCCCAAGGTGGCAGTATCAAATACGGGTAAAAGAACTCGACCTTCATCGAGCGCTGAAGGTGCTCCAACTGAAGGTGCTCAAACCCTTGGTCGTGCAAGACTGGGAGGTAGTCACGGTCGTAAAGTAAAGAAGAGTAGATAAATGACAATGATTTGTTTTGTACATTCGGAAGTTTGGGTAACTAAGTTAGACAAGTTCAAATGACAATGATTTATGTTGTTAGACAACCCATATTCGGAAGTTTGGGTAACTAAGTTAACTTCCGATTATTTTGAAAAGTATCAGTTTTTCCCAAATTCTGATTTTTGAGCCATCGTACATTCGGGAATTTACAAAAAATCATTATCCTCCGAATATTACAAGTTCAAAAAAAACCATGCCATGGCTCTAGTTGGTTCCAAGGGCCAATATAGAAGGTTAGACAACCCATATTCGGAAGTTTGGGTAACTAAGTTAACTGCCGATTATTTCAAGTTCAAAATTTGAAAGTTTTTCCCAAATTCTGATTTTTGGGCCATCGTACATTCGGGATTTTACAAAAAAACATTATCCTCCGAATATTACAAGTTCAAAACAAACCATGCCATGGTTCTAGGTGGTTCCAAGGGCCAATATAGAAGGTTAGACAACCCATATTCGGAAGTTTGGGTAACTAAGTTAACTGCCGATTATTTCAAGTTCAAAATTTGAAAATTATCAGTTTTTCCCAAATTCTAATTTTTGGGCCATCGTACATTCGGGACTTTACAAAAAACCATTAACCTCCGAATATTACAAGTTTAAAACAAACCATTCCATGGCTCTAGGTGGTTCCAAGGGCCAATATAAAAGGTTAGACAACCCATATTCGGAAGTTTGGGTAACTAAGTTAACTGCCGATTATTTCAAGTTCAAAATTTGAAAAGTATCAGTTTTTCCCAAATTCTGATTTTTGGGCCATCGTACATTCGGGACTTTACAAAAAAACATTATCCTCCGAATATTACAAGTTCAAAACAAACCATGCCATGGCTCTAGGTGGTTCCAAGGGCCAATATAGAAGGTTAGACAACCCATATTCGGAAGATTGGGTAACTAAGTTAACTTCCGATTATTTCAAGTTCAAAATTTGAAAAGTATCAGTTTTTCCCAAATTCTGATTTTTGGGCCATCGTACATTCGGGACTTTACAAAAAAAAATTATCCTCCGAATATTACAAGTTCAAAACAAACCATGCCATGGCTCTAGGTGGTTCCAAGGGCCAATATAGAAGGTTAGACAACCCATATTCGGAAGTTTGGGTAACTAAGTTTACTTCCGATTATTTCAAGTTCAAAATTTGAAAAGTATCAGTTTTTCCCAAATTCTGATTTTTGGGCCATCGTACATTTGGGACTTTACAAAAAAATTATCCTCCGAATATTACAAGTTCAAAACAAACCATGCCATGGCTCTAGGTGGTTCCAAGGGCCAATATAGAAGGTTAGACAACCCATATTCGGAAGTTTGGGTAACTAAGTTTACTTCCGATTATTTCAAGTTCAAAATTTGAAAAGTATCAGTTTTTCCCAAATTCTGATTTTTGGGCCATCGTACATTCGGGACTTTACAAAAAAAAATTATCCTCCGAATATTACAAGTTCAAAACAAACCATGCCATGGCTCTAGGTGGTTCCAAAGGCCAATATAGAAGGTTAGACAACCCATATTCGGAAGTTCGGGTAACTAAGTTAACTTCCGATTATTTCAAGTTCAAAATTTGAAAAGTATCAGTTTTTCCCAAATTCTGACTTTTGGGCCATCGTACATTCGAGACTTTACAAAAAAAATTATCCTCCGAATATTACAAGTTCAAAACAAACCATGCCATGACTCTAGGTGGTTCCAAGGGCCAATATAGAAGGTTAGACAACCCATATTCGGAAGATCGGATAACTAAGTTAACTTCCGATTATTTCAAGTTCAAAATTTGAAAAGTATCAGTTTTTCCCAAATTCTGATTTTTGGGCCATCGTACATTCGGGACTTTACAAAAAAAAATTATCCTCCGAATATTACAAGTTCAAAACAAACCATGCCATGGCTCTAGGTGGTTCCAAGGGACAATATAGAAGGTTAGACAACCCATATTCGGAAGTTTGGGTAACTAAGTTAACTTCCGATTATTTCAAGTTCAAAATTTGAAAAGTATCAGTTTTTCCCAAATTCTGATTTTTGGGCCATCGTACATTCGGGACTTTACAAAAAAAAATTATCCTCCGAATATTACAAGTTCAAAACAAACCATGCCATGGCTCTAGGTGGTTCCAAGGGCCAATATAGAAGGTTAGACAACCCATATTCGGCAACTAAGTTAACTTCCGATTATTTCAAGTTCAAAATTTGAAAAGTATCAGTTTTCCCAAATTCTGATTTTTGGGCCATCGTACATTCGGGACTTTACAAAAAACAATTATCCTCCTAATATTACAAGTTCAAAACAAACCATGGCATGGCTCTAGGTGGTTCCAAGGGCCAATATAGAAGGTTAGACAACCCATATTCGGAAGTTTGGGTAACTAAGTTAACTTCCGATTATTTCAAGTTCAAAATTTGAAAAGTATCAGTTTTTCCCAAATTCTGATTTTTGGGCCATCGTACATTCGGTACTTTACAAAAAAACATTATCCTCCGAATATTACAAGTTCAAAACAAACCATGCCATGGCTCTAGGTGGTTCCAAGGGCCAATATAGAAGGTTAGACAACCCATATTCGGAAGTTTGGGTAACTAAGTTAACTTCCGATTATTTCAAGTTCAAAATTTGAAAAGTATCAGTTTTTCCCAAATTTTGATTTTTGGGCCATCGTACATTCGGGACTTTACAAAAAAACATTATCCTCCGAATATTACAAGTTCAAAACAAACCATGCCATGGCTCTAGGTGGTTCCAAGGGCCAATATAGAAGGTTAGACAACCCATATTCGGAAGTTTGGGTAACTAAGTTAACTTCCGATTATTTCAAGTTCAAAATTTGAAAAGTATCATTTTTTTCCCAAATTCTGATTTTTGGGCCATCGTACATTCGGGACTTTACAAAAAAACATTATCCTCCGAATATTACAAGTTCAAAACAAACCATGCCATGGCTCTAGGTGGTTCCAAGGGCCAATATAGAAGGTTAGACAACCCATATTCGGAAGTTTGGGTAACTAAGTTAACTGCCGATTATTTCAAGTTCAAAATTTGAAAAGTATCAGTTTTTCCCAAATTCTGATTTTTGGGCCATCGTACATTCGGGACTTTACAAAAAAACATTATCCTCCGAATATTACAAGTTCAAAACTAACCATGCCATGGCTCTAGGTGGTTCCAAGGGCCAATATGGAAGGTTAGACAACCCATATTCGGAAGTTTGGGTAACTAAGTTAACTTCCGATTATTTCAAGTTCAAAATTTGAAAAGTATCAGTTTTTCCCAAATTCTGATTTTTGGGACATCGTACATTCGGGACTTTACAAAAAAACATTATCCTCCGAATATTACAAGTTCAAAACAAACCATGCCATGGCTCTAGGTGGTTCCAAGGGCCAATATAGAAGGTTAGACAACCCATATTCGGAAGTTTGGGTAACTAAGTTAACTGCCGATTATTTCAAGTTCAAAATTTGAAAAGTATTAGTTTTTCCCAAATTCTGATTTTTGGGCCATCGTACATTCGGGACTTTACAAAAAAAAATTATCCTCCGAATAATATAGTCGTTTTTAGAAATACCAACTTAATCGGTAGATAAAAATTTAAGTTCGCTACCGAATGTCTTGTTCGGAGGGAATACGTGTATCGTTAGCAACCGATTGTGGTGCATCATTGATACGAAACCTCAACGGCCATATTTTCAGAAACCTCAACGGCCATATTTTCAAAAATTAGAGCCGTTGGAACTCTAATCTATATAAGGAGGGTAACCCCTCTCAGTTATTATTGAGTAAAAAATCAGAATGAAAAACCTTTTCAATGGCAAGTCCATCATCAATCGACAACATACTTCGAAGATGCAAGCGAACAACTACATCAATTGCAGCAATGGAAGAAGAAATACAAAAAAGGAACAAACAACCCAAAAAAATTAAACCATCGTTAGTGGCAAAGAAGGAGGAGGAAGAGGAAATCAAGGCTAAGAAGAGAGGTGAAGAACAATTCCATCATAGAGAAAGATTAAAACAAGTTGAGGAAGAGACCGAATGGATAAAAAATTATTACATTGTGAAAGATCTACCCAAAGAACAGCAGGACGATCGTATATTTTGGATTAACGTTTCATTGGGTCCTTGTGTTGGTAAGTACAAGAAGCCACACCACAATTATGAACCATCCCATGTTTCTTCAAGGGTGCACCATGTTATAAAATTGTGCACCGAGTACAACCGTATTCTTGCTAGGCACAGAGACGACAGGTTTGCGGCACAAGATGCTTATTCCAAGTGGAGAGGAGAGTCGTTTCTACATTTCGAAGCCGCGTTGATTATTGCATCTCGGACTGGGAAAAAAGAATAACGTATGATATTTGAGTGCTGTAAATTCAAATTTTTAATATTAATCGGTGGTTTGATAAAATATGGAATTCCCGAATATGATTAATCGGATTGAAGTGTTATAATATTGTTGTTCCGATTACATAGTTTCAAAAAAAATTATAGTCGTGCCTCGAAATACCCACCAAATCGGTAGATAGGTATTTAAGAGTTCTACCGATTATAATATTCAGAATCAAAACGTGTATCATTACCAACCGATTATAATATTCGGAATCAAAACGTGTATCAAAGAGCCTGATTCCTACATTCGGAATCAAAACGTGTATCATTACCAACCGATTATAATATTGCGACCGATTAAATCATATACCTTCACAAAAAAATTCCAAAAAACTTGTACAAATTACATGTTCGAAAAAAAACGATCAAACATCGTCATCATCCGAGGGGATCAATTCGAGTAACTCGGCAGGAAAGTTGTTGTCCATAACGCGATCCCAATAAACCATGTTGGACTCATATTGTTTCACCCAATCCTTGCAATGGTTCATCGGGAAGTAATCGTGCCACTTACTCAACGGAGGTAACGGACAATCTTTCTTTACTCTTAAACCGATAAAATGCATTTCATTCACAAATGCCATTACGATTCTTCTATCTTTAACCGACTCGTCGCAAGCCGTTCTTGTGGGTGAAAATGTCATGCTAATTCCATACATAGGAGGAACAAAGAAATGTACCACGCAATTCAAAACGTCCGCTAGGAGATATCCAAATTTAGGCATTGTCATCCAATACTTGGATCCGATTGTCTTCAATCCCTTTCGGCACTTCACACGCGCAACTAAGTCTTTGAACTCTTGTTCTTTGTCGTATTTATCTCCTAGCCTCATCATCTCCATATAAAAACCCTTGTCCTTCACTAGTTGTACCGCCATCTTATTTCTTAAATATTGGCATTGGGTGACATCTTCGATATCCGCCTCTCTAAAGTAACCCATTTGTTCCGTAGCAACGTGAAACCCACAATTTCCATACCCATCAACCTCGTCAGTCGACAAAACAAATGGAATAATAAGTGGAGGGAGTTGTTCCAAATACTCTTTGTATATTGTATATGTGGATCGATTTGGTCTTCCATTAAGATCTCTAGGGCAACGAAGAGTACCTTTGTCATCTTTTATAGTAAGAATTTCCATTGGTTGGGTTTGTTGCGAGGCGTTCATTTGCTCAACAACTTCTTCGACAACATTGGGTTGACTTACTTGAGAAGGCTCTGTAGAGATCTTTGGCCTTACTTGTCGGGTGGTTGGTCCACTTTGATCATTTCTTGGACGACCTCTTTTCTTAGGTTCCGGCTCATCTTCAAATTCCGCTTCCGAACGCTCGTGCCTAGACAATATTCTTTTATTAGACAAATACTCCTTCAACTCTTTTCTTTGGATGGTCCTCGACACTTCGGTGTTCGGCCTACCGGTGTTCTTTTGCTTAATAGGTTCATCAACCTCCCTTAAACAAGGGTGAAGGGCTTCCTCAAAATTATGCATCAATATTTTCTTTTTGGTGCCGTTTGATGTAGCGTAACGCTCGGCTATTCGTGCACATAATTCCGACTCAAAGAAAGACGGACCATCAACTACCGGGGTGTTCGGAGTGAAATTTAATTGCTTCCAAAATGGATGAATATCATTGATGTCAATCACTTCAACATACCTACCCAACTTATGACGACACGGGAGTCCAATACCTATCATATCCTTCCAAACACAAACCGTATTCTCGTCATCATAAGTTTTATATAACTTCAATTGTTTCATCATGCGATTTATTGCCCATCTTGAAACTTTATGAACAACTCCCCTTAGAAGCAATTTTTCCTTAATATGTTCCATCGGGAATTGGTGTACACTAAATTGCATACATTTCCTAATCTTTACGAGATCACGATTGGTGAATTCATGGATTGCTTCTTGGATCGACACAACTCCATTTTGAATACTAATTAGTATTTTCTTTAGTCGACCATGAGACCCCTCCGCAATGCTTGTCGCCTCGTTCTTGAAGTTAAGATATTCATATGTCCATGCAAACACAAACCTCTCCTTAATCGTTAACCATTGTTTTTTACAATACTCAACCGGTTTTGGGTAGTCCGTGCCGTATTCATCCTCAAATTTCTTCAAGTTACATTCGTAAATTTCCTTGGTCATCGACCAAACGATTTTGTCCCATGCTTTCATGAACATTTTCCAAATAATTCCATCCTCCTTCCACTTTTCTTCAAATAACCTATCCTCTTCCTTACGTTCTTCCACGGTTAATTTACTAATGTGCTCATCCTCTTCCTTTGAACTCTTGGTACTATTCCTTGGTCTTTTAGCTTGGAAATGATGATGGCAATTGGTTTTGAGATTGCATTGAATGTGCCACGTACATTGCAATTTTTGGGCTTCCGAAAACACTACCGTTATTGCATGCATTAAGGCTTGATCGTTATCCGTTACAATAACCCTTGGAAAGTTATCACCGTTATAAATGGACCTCAACGTCTCCAACATCCAAATGAAACTCACATTGTTCTCATAATCCATTAAACCCCATGCAATCGTAAACGTGTTTTGTCCGAAGTATGGCAAGCAATGTTCAACAAAGGCATGTTATACTTGTTTGTCTTATAAGTAGCATCTATCAACAAAATTTGATGAAAGCATTGAGCCAATTGGATCATTTCGGGATGTGCCAAGAAAATACGAACCACTATACCATCCTTTTCTTCACTTCTCAAGGTGTAGCCATGTAACTCCGCTAACCACTCTGATTGTTGCATGACCGTTCTACCATCCCATTCAGTCCTTTTGATCGTAGCTAGGGACGACTTAATTGTAGACAAAGAAGACAAGTTGTCGGGGTCGTCCGCCTTTATTTTACTTAAGATCGCACTCGCTTTTTGGATCCGCATAGACCTCACCGTCTGCATTTGATGTGGTTTTAACTTGGCAACCATTACATGTCCAATTAAATCCAACGGATCATCATGGTTGTGACAACCGTTATCAACTTTATACATTTTATACTCTTTACCTTTAATACCATCGGGCTTATAGAAGACAATCTTAAATGGGCATCCTATCTTCTTGGTATTGCTTCGGTATTTCCTATTCGTCTTCCGTACGTACTTACTATTCTTTCCCTCGTGACTCTTTCGCGTCCCACCTCGCTCACAAATCATTTCAAATCGAGTGTCACTAACATGATTATTTTGAACTACCACGCACATGTTATCTTTTGCCTTGTTCATAAGCCATTCCTTTGCCTCCTTCTTACTTCCAAATGTCTAAACGTGCATAAAACAAAACAAATCTAATAAGCATAACCATTTAACATATAAATTTTGAAAAAAAAGA
Source organism: Papaver somniferum (assembly GCF_003573695.1). Lineage (NCBI taxonomy): Eukaryota > Viridiplantae > Streptophyta > Magnoliopsida > Ranunculales > Papaveraceae > Papaver > Papaver somniferum. The sequence goes on along the minus strand of NC_039362.1, from coordinate 98,595,886 downwards.
AAAGTAGTAATGAGTATACCAAATCGTTTGCATAGTATAGGGAAGTGTCAGGCCTCAAATAGAAATCATCAACAAACTCTTCAACGGCCTGCATATGAAAGCAACAAATTATTATACAATAATCAGAGGTTATTAAATAAGTCAAACTGCCGAATATACTATATTCGGAATCCTATCGGTTACCCAAAACACCCGATTTATGCAAATGAATGTACACAGTTTACTGAGTGCAAAAAATGATATAATCGGAATCTAAAATATATAGTATAACATCCGAATATAAATAACCGAGAGATAACTTTAATCGATAAACATCCGATTTTCAAGTTTTCGGAAATTTTATTTTGAGGCCACTGTTATATTCGGCAGTCAAATAATGTTAAACTATTACCGATTGTAAAGGATAAGAATACCGAGTTTTGAAATTTTTTGAGGAATTCGTTTTTGGGGCCATTCGGGGGTAAATAACTCTACATAACTACCGAATGTAGATTTTTTTGGAAAACCAGTTTGGGGTTTTTTCTCATATTCGGCAGTAAACTACTATCTTGGACTACCGAATATACATATTTGGTACTCAGTGTGTTATATTCGTAAGTTTATTCGAGAAATTATCTACCGAATCTGGGTAGTTCATGGCATTCAATGCATGCAATAATCGGTTTTTCTTGTTTACAAAAGCACACAAACGCATGCAAATCGAGTATTTGAGTTTCTTAACACAATACCTATGTTTTACATGCATCGTTAGCTTCAATATCAGGCGATTCTCCATTTTCTTCCATGAAAGGGTCGTCTAGGTTTTCCTCTCCACAAAAGTTTGGATCATTCAACATATACCCCAAATCGTCTTCGCCATGATTCTCACCTTCTTCTTCATATCCATCCATTTTTGTAGTGATAAAATGGGTTTTCCCTTTTTTCCTTCACCTTTTTCTCTATAACTCTAACAACTCAAAAATGAAAAAGAAATGGAAAAAATGAAACAGAAATCATTCTAATACTGCACCGACTACAATCGGAAGTCTGGGTAAATTTTTGTCTTCCGATTGAAATCGGAGGATAAAAATGTTATCATATCCTCCGAATATATAAGGGTAATTTTGCCATTACGAATTACGCGAGATAAGGGATGGCTATATTTTCCCTTTGGGTGACCTTTTTTGTTTTATTGTTGGCCCCTAAATCCTTTTGAGTGGCCCCTAAAAACGCAAGGCTAAAAAGTGTTAAAAGCACTTGAGTATTAGAGTTTCAGACATTCTAGGTACGAATTTGGTCTAATGGGTTCAGTTAAGTCCGAGAAAACGGTTTGGAATATCACATAGAATGTGAATAAGTAACAATCTACAACGACGACATCATCCTTCCTAGGTTAGTAATTTTTTGACTTGAACTGTTTCATTCCTAACGTATCTTTCAAGTCGTGCTATATTGAAAACATAACTGCGAAGCTATGAATGATTATACTCTAGTAGTAAGACATGATCATATGATCATAGTGTTAAGGAATTAGGATACGTATTATAACGCTTATCTTTTGAACTTTGTATATAAGACATCGACATAATCTTATGAATACTATTGTTATGTGTATGGGTAAAGGTGAAGATTTCATCCTAGGAAACAATGTATACATTTGTTTAAAGGAAGTACATTCACGAACTAGTTTTATGAATCGAAAGGGAAATTGCTAGGCTTATTGGTATTGTTATTCATTGCATGTCTTTGGATTACCAATATGTGTGAGTTAGTATAACTGATCATAATTTGTTATGCATCTTGGTAAAACTAATCATAGTGCCTGACTTATGTATGGGTATGACTTTTATTAGTGTAAGCGATTCTAAGTAATCACCTAAGTTGGTATGATCGATATTTGTAATTGATGTGACCGATCCTAGTAATTGGTGTGACCAATCACAAAAGAGTTGTGTAATCGATCCTTGTAATTGGCGTAACCGTTCCTAGTAATTGGTGTAACCGATCCTAGTGACTTGTGTAACCGATCACAAGTAATACCATGAGAATATGGTAACCGGTCCTGGTAATTGATGTAACCGATCCTGGTAACTGATGTAACCTGTCCCAGTAACCATATTAAGGTAGAACCGATCCTTGTATTTGGTAAAACCGTAAACCCATGATTAGTGAATTGATATTTGATCAATCACATAGTTTCTGGAATACATATGAACCAATTCTAACTTGTTTGGAAGTGTGGTATAATCGGTTTCAAGATTGTAAATATGAGGATTTACAAAGAAAAGATGTTGACATACTTTGAACATGCTCAGTAATTCTTATCTTTTATTGTTCAAAGATATTCCTTAATAACTCAAGGAGATCCCAGACCGAAATAAATTAAGAATCTTTTAATTAAGGTTGTTAGTTTTATATGCTTTAATTACCATCAATTAAATGCATATCTCTAAAGAATAAAAATTGGTAATGTGCATTTATTAATTGGATATTTTCTAGTGATATTTCGGAAATATTGGACAAAGCATTTCCAGGAATTATAAAAACCGATTTGGGAATTTATTGCATATCTTGAGAATATTCGGTTTTGGAAATTCCTTGGTGTCCAAACATCCTTGTATAATTACCCAATTTTTCATTTCGAGCAAACTATCTTAAGAGCCAGGCAAACTTCATCTTTTTGTTGTTTCTGGTGGAACCGTCTAATCGGAGAGGAAAGTACCCTAATTAGGGGAAATCTCTTACAACCACTCGTTTAAAGACTTATGTGGGATCAAGAAGCATCTACAAGTACCGTTGGTGGGAAACTGGATAATTGCAGTTTATTTTAGTTTTCGATTGATTTGATTGACTAACGGCTGTTGAACTTTGATTGCACCTAGTTCATTTATTCTTGAGAATCTTATCTCCTGATATAAGATTCACTCAAACTAGATCGAAGTGTCGACGGTATCTTTAGAACTGTTTGTAGATCTAAAGACGTCCTGTGATAATCCATTTTTAACAGACTCCGTTTTGTGTGTGATTGATCACAAGAGATTCAAGTGGTGTTGTGCAGGTGTTTATTAAAGATCAAAGAAGATTTGAAGACAAAGAAGATTTCTGATTTGGTTTCTATATCTTTGGTGTGCACAAACCTTGATCGGCTGGGATCCAACTAGAATCAGATTTATTCGATTAATTAGTTGTGTAATATCGACATCACCTTATAGTTTCTTTGTTGATTATATATTGATTTATTGCAAATCTAAACTCTGCTACTTTGGTAGTTGTTGGATAGATTGATCTAACCAGGCAAAGGAGTTTATTGGTTAAACAGAAGAGCCTTTGCATATGACTTGAGATATCTTCATCTGAAATAATCAAGAGAGTTGTTCCCAAACTGATTTGTTGTTCATTTACTGTTTGGAATACGATCCAAAGGAATTGTTCTAGTGCGTGCACTTATTGAATGTTGGAAGCGCAAGGATACCGAAGAAACTAGGTGAACTATAAGTGTAGTTGCTTGGTCTTAACTATACGAAGTTTTTTAGATTTTGTATAGCGGCTTAATTCTGAGAGTATTCAATTCTGGACTAGGTCCCGGGGTTTTTCTGCATTTGCGGTTTACTCGTTAACAAAATCTTGCCTTGTATTTTACTTTTATATTTCCGCAATTATAATTGTTTTATTATAATTAGAAGTAAAATACACAAACGTTAATTCCGAATATACTTGATAGTGATCCTGTAGAGTTTGGCTAAGTCCGAACTTATTATCACGTATCATACTTCGTTGTTGTATTGTCTCGATCTTGTATCCATAGTCAATCACGCAAGTTATCTTATTGTCGTATTGTCTCGATCTCGTATCCATAGACGATCACACGAAGTGTGAACCGATTCGTTGTATTGTATCGACTTTGTCCATAGACAATCACTTTCGGTAGAGGACTTGTAGGTGGATAAATTAAAGATTTTGGTGTATTTGGGTACCCTCATTTTTTCATTTGGTATCAGAGCAGGCAAACACGAAAAGATATAACAATCTGTGTTTTGTGCGATCCGACCTATAAGACTGGAATCTAAGAAATGGTTTTTATGGAACCTGAGAATGATTCTGTTAACGTAAAGCAAGACATCAAGAGTTTTGAACTAACACTTGATGATGGCATCTACGATTCAATATATGTGGACCGTCATAAAATCATCTCAAGAGAATCTATTAGACAAGTTAATCCTGTTAATGATGTAGAAAATGATGACCACTCGAAAATTTGTCTACAAGAAAGGTTGGACGAAATTTCTGATGATGATGACTCAGATTTTGAACGTGATGTAGAAGAGGATGTCTCAGAATACTCTAAACTATTGTATCCTTTGAAAAATAAAAAACTGAGAACTTCGAATTTTCTGGGTTTTATGACTCCTCTGTTGTGAGGACAAGAAACTGAAGAAGGTTTCCAAGGATATTATATTGGTTATCGCCAGTGACTCTCTTCTTAAAGATCGTACATACGAGCTAAATTCTAAGAAATTAGAATGTGAAAATCTTCGAAGAGATCTCTTTTTGTCGGAAAAGAAACTTGCTGATCTGAAGCAAGGTTTAATTCTCAACAAAAGAGTTTTAAAGAGAAAGAAGGTGAATATCTCTCACGAGAAAAACGCCTTGAGGCTGATCTAACTGGTGCTCTTGATAAAATCAAGACGTTGGAAGAAGAAAATTTGTATTTGAAAAAGTCCAATGATAGCACAAACAATTTATCCTCATTGTTAGAAGAAGGAAGATATCATGGTGATACACGTGGATTGGGATATAAGGAGTCAAGTGCTTCCAACGATAACAATGAGATAAAATTTGTTAAAGCTACAAATTCTTCTCAATCAGAGGCTTCCACTGATGTCAAAAATGATACTATTTCTTGTAAAGAAGTAACGCCAGTCAAGCCTAAGAATTGTGTTCAACCAACAACAATCAAAGAGAGCACTTCTGTTAATGTCAAGAAAGCGACAATGTTGAACAAAGATAAGAAGAAGAAGAAAACTCGTCGAGTTCCAACGCAAGAGGTTCCACAAAAAGGTAACATTAAAACTCAGCTTTCGTATGTTACTAAGCATTGTTATTATTCTGGAAATAAAGAGCACTCGCAATGGGGATGCGGAGTTCGTAAGATGCAAGATGCACTTTCTTTTGTATCAAACAAATTGTCTAAGTTTGCTCCCTGAAAGAACTCGTAATGTTATTGTCCTAAGTTTAGGCAAAAGAATTATTATAATGATAGTTCAAATTTTGCCTATCGCTCGACAAGGTCATCTCATAAAAGACCCAATTATAGAAAGAGAGATGACTTTGTAAATGCAAAGACAAGATCTGATGTTCCAAATCGGAGAAAAATTGTTTCGCAAAGAATCCAAAAGGTCAATGGTCCTAATGGTATGGAGGAGAATGCCGCTCCTGCGAAACCCATCTCTAAATTGGTCCCGAAGTCCTCCATAGCCAAAGAGGGAGCAAAGTTTAGTCACAAGAATGACACTCAATTAATTAATATTGAGAACCTTCTTGAAAGACTAAAGAAAGACATCATGTTGTCTAAAGTCTCTTGTACAAATGAATGTTGTGATAATGACACTCTTCATCACAAGTCAAAGAACAAAAACAAGAGATGGAACAAGAGAAAACAATCCAAGCAAGAGTTCAAGAATGATGACCATGTCTTAGTCACTCGTTACGAACAAGACAAAGCTCAACTCAACACAACCTAGTTGTGTTAGTATGTGCATGCTCACCTTGGTGCTCAATCTTTTGAAAGGTGAGAAAGCACATGAAAACTGAGCACATGATCTCTCGGTTATTATATGACTAATTAACATCTTTAGGGAGATTTCTTTTCTTCTATACTCATACCTTCCCTATCTATATTTGAGCTTTTGATAGAAACGGTAATTTTGAGTTTATGATGTTGATATCTACTGATCATATATGTGTAGCTCTTGTTTTTACGATTAAAACGAGCCAAAAATCACTGAATTCGTACATTGTATGCAAAAATTATGTCTAAAACAGTTTCGTGTGGATTCATGTTGTGACCCGTCACAAATAATCATTGTAACCGGTCCTAGTGATTGGTGTGATTGGTCCATACGAAGGAGTGTAAAACTGTTTTATCGATAACTTCTTCGTCTGAACTCGGAATGACCTCATTCTTTTTGCATTGGTTTCGAAATTTAATTTCCTACAAGATTGAGGTAATTTCAATAATTGATTTTCTGTTGAATATTTATGGTGTATTGCATTTGAGTTTATGAGATAAACAATTGTGTTTCAATCTCATATATTGGCTCACTTCCTTATGGTTAGTGACTTTTGAGTATAAACGATCTTTGGATCATATCTTCGTGACTGCTATATCAAAATCATAAGAAAGTTGTGATGTTGTAGCTCATATGTAAGTCACATATACTAGTGTTTGTTTATGTTCTATAAACTAAATATTTGGCATACATATGAGTACTCCGGGTTTATGAGATGTTTGATTTCGGTTTTCATAACCTTAATATTCGATCTCATATGTGTGAACCCTTATGGTTTGTGTGACTTCTTGATTTAGCGGGATTAAGTTTTATCCCATATTGGCAAAGGATCATAAGGTGTTCCGATTGAAAATCATATTTGAAAAGTCACAATGTGTTGAATCAATTTGTGTTTACATGAGTTGTGTTTAGCATAAACATATGTTTTTCGGGTTTTCAACTTTTGTTATTGGCACGCATTAGTTAAATCCGATTCAACCTTTCTCTGGTAAAGGTTGCTTTTGTTGTTGTTCTTTTGTTCTTGCGAGAGGATGACAATACAATGGGGGAGAGTTCTAACGTGAACTTGCGCTTAATTATATATATATTTCAAGGGAAAAGAGGATGTGGAATTTGAGGTAACAAATTTGTTAGTTAATCGTTTTCCTGTTTAAGAAAAGCCTGAGTTTATTACATATATTTTGCTTTTGCTTAACAAAATTCGGCACAATTGATGTTTATTCTATTATGTATGTACGAATGAATGTGTGTGTGTGATTCAATTGTTTCCGGTTGAGAAAAACCATTGTTATCTTTCTTTTTGTTTGGTATCAATTTTTTTTGGCTTAACGAAATTTCGGTGCAATTTTGTGCTTTAATGTATATGTTTGTTTCAATTGCTTCCGGTTAAGAGAAATAATGGTGCTAGTCAATTTATTTGGTTTGTATGTGTTGTTTAGGGCTTAACAAAATACGGGATCATTTGTTTAGTCCATTTCGATTCCGGATAAGAGAAACTAAGTTAATCCTGATCTTAGTTAGACTTATCAAAGTGAAGGATTCGGTTATTCAAGTCTAATCGAATGCCTTGACAAGAAATACTAGTTAACTAACCTATTAATTGTCTTGTCTAAAGTGTAAAGGTCAAAGTTATTGTTCGAATAATTAGAGCCTGATGAGAAAAATAAAGTTATTTTTGATCTTTATTTTGGTCTTATCGAAATAAGCGGTTGTATTTGTGCAATCGGTTTAGCAAAGGAACTAAGTTTCTTAGTCAATTTGTTAAACTATTAGGAAAAATTGCTTCAAGCAATTGTTTCCTTGATAACATATTAAAACCAAATTACTTGTAGTTTCAGTTGTGACATTGGTTATGTAAAATGGTATGTGAAACCTTCGTGCTTAACTCTTATAGGTTGTACAAGTCTTTTAGATTTGTAAGATCCTTTCGGTTTGTCCTTTATTTGCTCGAACTTTGTTATTTTGTGACAAAAGGGGGGGGGGAAATATATGGAGTAAACAAGTGATTTGTAATCACTAAGTAAATGACAATTGTGCTTAAACGTTATATCTAACGAAAAAGTAAAGCACTGACTAAGGGGGAGCAACATATCATATCGCTATTGTAGTTATCTTGACTACAAAAGGGGAATAACAAACATGTTCGGATTGAAAATCTACCTATCTTACCTTTAGAGGGAGTATTAGATTTGTTATTCAAATGTCAACAACGACATTTATGGATTGAATATATGCAGGTTATTGTGATGTTGAAAGTTGGAATCAAGCGTATGTGTAATGAATTCTTGTAATTTGTTTATCTATATGTATTAAAAGTTTTGTCACTAAAATTGACAAAGGGGGAGAATGTTAGAGCATAGCTCGGTTGAACCCACCAAGCGTTGGTATGTCAAGTTTGGTTGTCATATTTTAGTGAATCAAAACTCATATAAAGAGTCGTTTGATTATGTACTAGAGACAACTTCGTATAGGTTAGGCTAGAAAGACTAGAATTATGAGACAAACAAGTATTACTCGAAGACTTGAAGAACGTGAAGAAGTAACAAGCTACAACTACGACAACATTCTTCCTCTTGAGATTAATAATATTTTGACTCGAACTGTTTCATTCCTAACGTATCTTTCAAGTCGTGTTATATTGAAAACATAACTGCGAAGCTGTGAATGATTATACTCTAGTAGTAAGATATGATCATATGATCATAGTGTTAAGGAATTAGGATACGTAGTATAACGCTTATCTTTTGAACTTCGTATATAAGACATCGACATAATCCTATGAATGCTATTGTGATTATGTGTATGGGTAAAGGTGGAGATTTCATACTAGGAAACAATGTTTACATTTGTTTAAAGGAAGTACATTCACGAACTTTTTTCATGAATCGAAAGGTAAATCGCTAGGCTTATTGGTATTGTTATTCATTGCATATCTTTGGATTACCAATATGTGTGAGTTAGTAGAACCGATCATAATTTGTTATGTATCTTGGTAAAACTAATCACAATGCCTGACTTATGTATGGGTATGACTTTTATTAGTGTAACCGATCAAGTAATCACCTAAGATGGTATGATCGATATTTGTAATTGGTCTGACCGATCCTAGTAATTGGTGTGACCAATCACAAAAGAGTTGTATAACCGATCCTTGTAATTCGCGTAACCAGTCCTAGTAATTGGTGTAACCGATCCTAGTGACTTGTGTAACCGATCACAAGTAATACCATGAGAATATGGTAACCGGTCCTGGTAATTGATGTAACCGGTCCTGGTAATTTATGTAACCGATCCTGGTAACTGATGTAACCGGTCTCAATAACCATATTAAGGTAGAACCGATCCTTGTGTTTGGTAAAACCTTAAACCCAGGATTAGTGAATTGATATTTGATCAATCACATAGTTCTTGGAATACAGATGAACCAATTCTAACTTGTTTGGAAGTGTGGTATAATCGGTTCCAAGATTGTAAATATGAAAGAGGATTTGCAAAGAAAATATGTCAACATACTTTGAACATGCTCAGTAATTCGTATCTTTTATTTTTCAAAGATATTCCTTAATAAATCAAGGAGATCACGGGCCGAAATAAATTAAGAATCTTTTAATTAAGGTTGTTAGTTTTATATGCTTTAATTACCAGCAATTAAATGCATATCTCTAGAGAATAAAAATTGGTAATGTGCATTTACTAATTGGAGATTTTCCAGTGAGATTTCGGAAATATTAGACAAAGCATTTCCAGGAATTATGAAAACCGATTTGGGCATTTATTGCATATCTTGAGAATATTCGGTTTTGGAAATTCCTTGGTGTCCAAACATCCTTGGTCTATAAATACCCAAGTTTGCATTTCGAGCAAACTATCCTAAGATCCAGGCAAACTTCATCTTTTTGTTGTTTCTAGTGGAGCCGTCTAATCGAAGAGGAAAGTACCCTAATTAGGAAAAATCTCTTACGACCGCTCGTTTAAAGTCTTCTATGGGATCAAGAACATATACGAGTACCGTTGGTGGGAAACTGGATAATTGCAGTTTATTTTAGTTTTCGATTGGTTTGATTGACTAACGGTTGTTGAACTTTGATTGCACCTAGTTTGTTTATTCTTGAGAATCTTCTCTTCTGATATAAGATTCACTCAAACTAGATCGAAGTGTCGACGAAATATTTTGAACTGTTTGTATATCTAAAGACGTCTTGTAATAATCCATTGTTAACAGACTCCGTTCTAGGTATGATTGATCATAAGAGATTCAAGTGGTGTTGTGCAGATGTTTATTGAAGATTAAAGAAGATTTGAAGACAAAGAAGATTTCTGATTTGGTTTCTATATCTTTGGTATGCACAAACCTTGATCGGCTGGGATCCAACTAGAATCAGATTTATTCGATTGATTAGTTTTGTAAGATCGACATCACCTCATAGTTTCTTTGTTGATTCAATATTGATTGATTGCAAATCTAAACTCTGCTACTTCGGTAGTTGTTGGATAGATTGATCTAACTAGGCAAAGGAGTTTATTGGTTAAACGGAAGATACTTTGCATGTGACTTGAGATATCTTCATCTGAAAGAATCAAGAGAGTTGTTACCAAACAGATTTGTTGTTCCTTTACTGTTTGGAACACGATCCAAAGGAATTGTTCCAGTGCGTGCACTTATTGAATGTCGGAAGCGCAGGGATACTGAAGAAACTAGGTGAACTATAGGTTTAGTTTCTTGGTCTCAACTATACGAAGTTTGTTAGATTTTGTATAGCGGCTTAATTCTGAGAGTATTCAATTCTGGACTAGGTCCCGGGGTTTTTCTGCATTTGTGGTTTCCTCGTTAACAAAATCTTGATGTGTCTTTTACTTTTCTATTTCCGCAATTATAATTGTTTTATTAGAATTATAAGTAAAATACACAAACGTCAATTCTTAATATACTATATAGTGATCCTATAAAGTTTGGTTAAGTCCGAACCTATTATCAAGTATCATATTTCGTTGTTGTATTATCTTAATCTTGTATCCATAGTCAACCATGCAAGTTATCTTGTTGTCGTATTGTCTCGATCTCGTATCCATAAACAATCATACAAAGTGTGAACCGATTCGTTGTATTATCTCGATTTTGTCCATAGACAGTCACTTTCGGTAGAGGACTTATAGGTGGATAAATTAAAGATTATATTGAGTTTGGGTACTATCGTCTTTTCAGATACTAATTCTTGGTATAACATATTTGTATTAATATAATATCAGAAACAAGAGTTGTTTGTGGTTAGGCACAGTCTTGCAGTTATTTCTAACTAAAATGTTTTGTATAATAGCGATCATTTTGCATATACTGCATGAAACAGTGTTGGAGAAACGTATGGACTGTTGCCGAGAAGCCGAAATTGGAAGGAAGAGAATTCTTCCAAGTTCAAGTTTTGTTGTCGCAACGTAAATGTGGTTAAAATTATAATACAAAAAAAAATGGATTTACACACATCCTATTACATATTGCCATGTTTTTTTGGGGACAATCTGAACAACATTGTTTTCTTCATACTGTAATTTTAATATTACATGTAATTGCGGTAATTGCTGATACGAACAGTATGTTCAAGCACAAACCAAAGTCCGTGCTGGTGCCATTACAACACCAGCACCCCTTCCGGCGCCCGTGCCATTATGACATGCGTAATCCACTAGTATATTTGATAAAGTTAAATGAATTATGCATTTTAATTTTAATTTGGTCATACCGTGAAGGACATTTGGTAGATAGATTTTAATTAAGTTGACTTATACCATTTTTAGGAGAAGAAAAATAAGATCCAATTTTAACTTGTTCTGTTTGCACGAGCCTTGACGTTATGACATAAAATTTTAGCTAGGTTTCAACAAGCAAGCAATAGAAATAAGCATTTTTTTTCCATTGCTAGTGTACTCTATAAATTTAGATTGGGATATAAATTTTTTTTGACTCAACCATTGAACATGAGTTTTGTTTATAACCAACAACAAATATATGGTTTTTTAGGCTCAAAATATAGAGTTAACAAATTGACCAGAAGGTTAACGGTGATTAGGTGTAATGTCAAGCTAGGGTTAGCTTGATCCGGGTGACGGTATAATGCCTGCAAAAAATAAATGTTTGATTCAGGATGCGGATCACTAAAATCAAGTGTCGGTTTTAACTCATAGACAAATTACTTCTTAAATCAATACCAGTCGTAGGATGCTCAAAATCAAGAGTCATAATTGTCCATAAGTATTAGAGCATTGCTCGGTTGAACCCACAAGTTTTGCTATCTCAAGCTTGTTGTCAATGTTAAATGCACAAAACTATATCGTGATTTAAAGTCTACTAAGTCAAGTCTCGGACTAGGTTTATAATTTGGTAGTTGAGTATCAGATGTTAAAGATACAGCAGCTAAAGCCTATATCAGTGGCTTGATTAGCGTTGATCCTTTACTATGCCAGCTACCAGAGAATCACTCTTCAATCACAGTTGTACGGCCTGTATCAAAGGCATGATTTGCGCAATAATTTTGTTATTCTCATTCATGTAATATATGCCCAATTTAGGGTAATGTAATTCATATAAATAAGAACCTTCTCCAGCGGTGATAAGTGTGGAAGATTTCACCAAATATCTCTTCTTAACTTGGTATCTCGCCAACGATCCTATAAGCCACGCTTAAAACCAGAAATACTTCATCTTCATCATCATGTCAGCACCAGAAACTACAACACTCCAACATATTCATGTCAATCACCTCATCAGTGTCAAGCTCAATGACACAAACTACTTGTTATGGAAAACTCAGTTTAACCCACTTCTAAAAGGTTATCGATTGATGGGTTATATTGATGGAACCTATCCAAAACCAGCAAGAACCCTGCCAAATACTGAAACCGTTAATGCTGCTTACACCAAATATGAAGAGAAAGATCAAATCCTGCTTGGTTGGTTACTATCATCACTCACAGAAGGAGTTCTTGGTCGTGTTTCAGGACTTGGATCTGCAAAGGAGGTCTGGGATGCACTTGAAAAGCGATATGCACCCAAGACTCGATCTCATCATATGAATCTCAGAAGACAGATTCATAGTCTTCAAAAAGGTAACAACTCTATGCAAGAGTATTTTTCAAAATCTAAACAACTATTTGATGCTCTTGCAGCATCAGGCAATGCCCTATCAGAGGAGGATATGCAACATGCCATCTTGAGCGACTTGGATCAAGCATATGATTCCATTGTGACATCTCTAAGCACAATGGAAAAGGTTGGTATGGATGTGTTTTATACACATCTGCTAACTTATGATATGCGATTGGAGAAGCATATGTCTTCACTTCAACAGCCAGTAACACATTTAGCCGCATCCTCAAATGCTAGACCCTTTTAGAGGTCGGATCAGAAAAGAAACCAACCACCTAATCGACCACCAAATCTACCAGAACAAAGAAGGAACCAACCTCAAATCGATCAGGGTGAAGGACCATGTCAGATATGTGGCCGTAAGAAGCATGATGCTTTACATTGTTGGTTTCGCTTCATATAGGACTTTGTTCCTAGAAAGCCTAGACAAGCTGATTATCTTGCATTGCCAGGAGACGGGGTTGACAATCAGTGGATCACTGATACTGGTGCTACCCACCATCTCCGTGAAAATCTCAACAATCTGAATGGTCGTCATGAATATGATGGCACTGAACGTGTTCATGTTGGTAATGGTAATGCACTTCCAATCGAGAATATTGGTAAAGCTTGTTTCAAATTCAATAGCCGCTCTGTCAATCTAAATAACATACTTCATGATCCTCAAATTAAAGTTAATTTGTTATCAGTTTCACAGTTTTGCAAACTTGAGTTTCACTCTGATTTCTTTGTTGTAAAGGATATCCATACGAGGACAATATTGCTGCGAGGCAGGAGTAGGAATGGGCTCTACATCTTTGATGGAGTGCGAGAGATAAAAATCCGTATACCTATATTGCAGAAACTATTCCTATTTGGCATCAGCGTCTACGCCATCCGATGCTCGAAACAGTTCTTAAAGTCGTTAAGCAGTTTTGCCTTCCAGTTTGCAATAAAGAGTTTCAGTTCTGTCATTCTTGTCATGTTAGCAAGAGTCGTAAACTCCCCTTTTTTAATAGTACTACTATTATTGACAAGCCATTGAGCTTTATTATTTCTGATTTATGGGTTTCCCCAAATTTATTCTAATCATGGTTTTCGTTATTACATTCTCTTCCTTGATGTCTTTTCTCATTACACTTGGATATATCCACTTCATCGTAAATCTGATGCATTGCCTGTCTTTGTTCAGTTCAAAAGAATGATAGAAAACCAAAACCGAGCACAAAATGAAAATATTCCAGTCAGACAATGGGGGAGAGTATAAAAAGTTCACATCTTTTCTCAATGAGTCAGGGGTAATACATATGTTCACTTTTCCTCACACTTCATCACAGAATGGTATAGCTGAACGTCGCATTAGGCATATCACAGAATCTGGTCTAGCCCTATTATTTCAAGCCTTAATGCTAACTTCCTACTGGTCCGAAGCTTTTTCTACCGCCTGTTATCTAATTAATAGGCTCCCAGCTTCTCAAACTAAAATCAAAACTCCTTTAGAACTAATGTTTAATAAACTACCAGATTACAGTATGTTAAAAGTATTTGGATGTCTTTGCTATCCCTGTTTACGACCATATGTCTCTAACAAATTAGAACCAAGGTCAAAAGCTTGTGTGTTTGTAGGCTATAATAGTGCTCACAAAGGTTATATGTTCTTACATCTTCCATCCAATCGTCTATATGTCTCTCGCCACGTCAAATTTGAAGAAAACAGCTTCCCATTCTCTGCCAAGCAGCAGGTAACTTCAGCCGATACACTACAGAATCAGTTATGTACTAGAGTTTTATCTTCTTCTCCTCTCTCTGTATTACCAATATCTCCTATGCAGACCGTGCCACTAGTTGAGCAAACTGTTGCTACTGAAACATCAGCACCATCATCGTCTGCGTAACCGGAATCCTCAGTTCAACCATCTGTTGAAAATGCACAACACAACACAAATGTTGGTACAACTTTTGCAACAACAACACAACAACATCAACAACATTCTATGGTGACTAGAGCCAAATATGGTATCAAAAATCCTGTCAATAGATTGTGTTTAGCAGCTACCGAACATCCTTTACAAACTAATGAGTTTTTTGAGCCAAATTAGTCATATACAGAAGCATTGAAAGATCCAAACTGGAGACCACCCATGGATGCAGAAATCAATGCTCATATACGTAATGGTACGTGGACCAAAGTACCATATGTTGATGGAATGAATGTGATAGGTTCCAAGTGGGTGTTTCGAGTTAAGCAAAAACTAAATGGAGATCTAGACAGAAGAAAAACACGGCTAGTTGCAAATGGTTTTCATCAGAAAGCAGGTGATGACTATGGTGAAACATTCAGCCCCGTGATCAAGCCTTGCACTATAAGATTGGTGGTAGGGTTAGAAACCTACTATGAAATACCTCAAGCGCACGGTGTCTAGAACATAAACAACGGCAAATACGGGTCGATCCTACGGGGAGTTGGATTGGTGAATCTAAACTTCTAAGTTCTACTTCTACTAATTTAGAGACAAATGGTTTTGTCGATACGACGAGAAATTGATTATTATACTAAAAGAAGCAAGATTGAAAACAATACAATGATTAACTAGGACCTTGAATCCACCACCTAAATGCATAGAAATTTTCTAGTGTGATACACTAGTTTTCTTTTCAATCAAGGAGCTATAGAGATGCTAGCCTCAAGCTACCTTGAAGATGTGATATAATCACTAACACATATGATGACTTAATATCAGCAAAATATGTCAAGTCCTAGAATTACCTATCTGCTTAAGGCATAGGTAATCACAAATTGAACTAAATCAGTTTACATAGAGCTTGAATACATAACAAAGGATTATTCTAACTACCATGGATGCTTCACATACAAGGTGAAAGTAATTTGCTAGTATTCAGAAATCAAGTCATGCTTTTCAATAAAATTCCATGGAGAAGAAGTGAAATCAAACAAGAGAAATTCTAATTAATAAAGGGGCTTCATCTCTGCCCTAGCAGAGATTTTTAGAACATAAGTAAAATTGAAATAAAACCTAAGCCTAACAACAGCAGATTGCACCGGCTAACCCGGGCTTGCCTTTGAAGCACAACAACCTCCATATTTATACAAGAATTTTCCCAATTGCAATCCCTATTTTCAGTATAGTACAAACAGAAAATTAGGGTCTGAATACACAACTCACCAACTCCAATAATAAATTATGATGACCACTGTCCCTTCTACGGTATGCTTCCATCAATTGTTCACAGACAAACAGATAATTTCAGACTTTCCTTCAGTTTTGTGTTGAAATTTAGCCACCCTAGCTATTGGTAGCTTACTGTGAAGAAAGGAGTGGAAAGAGTGAATTGAGGGTAGTACAGTGATGACAGTTGATTGACATGAGGGAGATGATGGGTTTTAGTGTGTAGATGGGGCAAACAAGCATGGGGTTCAAGAAACCGTTGTCTTCTATGGAGGAAACAGTAAAGAGAATGGGTTTTACAGAAAGAGTAGGAAATGGAAATTAGAGGAAAGGGGAGATGGGTACGTGTGCATTTTACTGAATAAAATTGGATCTGTTTGGATGTGCACCACGAACACTTGTGCTAGGAGTTCAAGAGGTTTTCTTTTGGTTTACTATTTTTGCTTCAGACGTGAGTAGCACTTGGGCTAACACTTCGGCCCATGTAAGTCCAACGATACTCATTCCCCGCACTTGAATTTCCTTCCACATTTTTACTTTTCGCAATACCTCTGTCTGACCATGCTCTCTTTATTCTCCTATAAACAAACAAAAACTATCAATATTTACAACAACAAGATTATTGATGTCCCGAGACACAAAATGCACAATTTGGCTTAAAATGGGATATTAAAGCTCTTGAGATGTGATAAATGATAACAAAATGATATAAGAATATGCATTATTAGGCACCATCACACCCCCAAACCTGCATTTTACTCGTCCTCGAGTAAAACTAAACTAAGAAAATCCTACCTACACCACTGTCGCTGGTCTCTCGATTGCATTTAGCAAATGCAATAAGCCTTTTAAACCACTAAGTGTCCCTAGTGGACGAGTTGAAGTCTCGTGAGGGTTTGCTTAGAACATACCCACAAAGTTTAAGGTCAAAAGAGAGAGCTCACCTTTTATGATATGTAACACCTGCATTTCAGTTTAAGCTCACAACAAAATGGATCTGTCAATCTAGCTTTCAAAGGCACAATTCTAGCACTGGAACGACTATGGACATGTGATAAGAGTGTAAAGTGTATCTACACATATATAGAGAATGATCAGAAGTTAGGACTGCCAATTACCAAGAGATAGTTTTTAGCTAAGAACCGAATTCAAAGTCAAGCTAGCTGTCCGGCTTTACGAGAATTGTGAATATTCACCTAAGAATTGGTGATATTTCAGCTTACCCGCGTTGTACATCGATGGCATACACCCTCCCTTGCTTATTACAAGACTATTTACAACATATAACAAAACATGACTCTTATTTACATCGACTACTCTCTTATTTTTGAGGCAAGAGAGACTTTAACATTTGAACCATAACAAAATGGACTCTTTTATCATTTATTTATCTATCTTTTTTATATTTTTTTTTTCTTTTCAGAATTCTTTTTTCTTCTTTTTTTCTGAATTTTTACTTTTTTTTTTTCTTTTTCTTTTTTTTTCTGATTTTTTTTTACTGATGAAAAACTTCAAGAGAACAAGAAAAATACAATAGCATGAGATAATACTGTTTGACTTATGAACAAAAAGAAAAATTACATGACACTTAGCAAGAGGTATCCCTTTTCGATGTACCCGGTCAAATTCAATGGTTGCTTTTCTTAATGTATCCTCCAACTTCTATCCCAACCAACCAAAGAACAAGCTAATCAAGTCTCATTCAGTATTCTAAAGTGATTGACAGTCTACTTAACCGATGAAAATGGTAAATCGTGCATGTGCAAGTTTCTTATCACATGTGAATTGTGCTAGAATCAAGTGGTGCCTCATCATCTAGATTAAGAATCCTAAGATTATTATGCATGCAGATACTACAAATCAAGTCAGATGAGCTCAACAATTTATTCATTTTTTTTAAAACATGGCAGAGTTCAGTTTCAATTATAGCACAGTGACAATCTTATGGTATCTACTCTTCACCCCCAAATCTAAACTAAACATTGTCCTCGATGTTTCTAAAGATGATCAGAATTATAACAACAACATACCATAAGGACAATGTTGAGTAGAGAAAAGGAAATAGATTACCAGATGTCGGCGAAAGCAATTTTTAAACTCGATTATTCATGGCTAGAATCCAACGAGAACTCAGCTGATGTCACATTTGGATTAACACACTTATATACAGAAAAAGATAAATTAAACCGACTCAAGAGAGAAATTGTAATATTATCTGTTGAATTATATACAAAGAAAATTCACCATATATATACAACCTAAAGAGTTGAGGATCAACCCAAATGACGGAATGCAGAAATTTTAATAGCCTCACACAATTATAATTGGACAGAAATGCGAGTGAGACTGCAAAACCAAATGAACCACCCCCAATCCTGGATTTTTTAACAGATATACTTTTGAGCACATAATCTAGCAATTTTATGGGTGCAGCATGCACAAGGTCCAATTCAAAATGGACTTGTTCAGGGACGAATGGAGAGACATGATTAAACTCCAACTTTGGATCCACAAAGACATTATATATAGCAGCAAAATAGTCCAAAAGGACTTGGGGGGCTCACAGTTCCAATCCTAGGTTGGGAACTCTCAGAAAAGTTGGTTTTACAATATCTTCACAAGCAAAATCTAGGTTGGGTGCAAGATTAGTTTGTGACAGGGGCAGGGAGCTAGACACGTCTAAGTTATATTCATTTTTAAGCTCAAAAGTGTCACTATGCGGCCTAATATTTTCCCAGTCCAAAACAAGTAACGCAGTATCATGCTCACAATCATTGAACAAATTAACAAGCCCCAATTCAGAATCATGACTATCCAAAGTACCCAAATCAGCGTCAGAAGAAGCATCATATTGCGACCTATGCAGGGAATTAGACACATTGCACTTATTTTCATGCATAACATTATTAGTATCGATAGACAATTCATCCTCCCCTAAGTCAAATACGAGTTATGCATCATGCTCACTTTCACAGAACAATTGTTCAAGCCCCAATTCAGAAACAGCATCGCATGTATTTATGGATTGAATATTAGAAGAAGCATCATTCATAAAGGTCGCAGCAGAGAAGCCTAATGTCTTTGAACCCGAAGGTTCGATAACAAAAATTTTAGAATAAACATGCTCTTCTAACATATCATCATCATCATAATCATCATAACAAGAATGCAATGCCCTGTTCAAAATCATAGTGTCTCTAGTCGACTCGATCACCTCTAGATTAGGTTCATATTCAATATTAGTTGCCTGAGTAGGACTAAACACATTATTTTCAAAACTTAATTCATTTTCAGTATCACTGAAACATGGATTTTTCCATGCTGAATTGCAAGTCTGAGAGTAGGTATTTTGTGTTTCATAGAAAGCATTAAATGGTCTCACTCTAGACTGCTTCGTGGCATGCAAATCAAGGAAGTTATCAATTATGTGACCTGTGTTATCACAAGATATACAAGCATGGAATTCAGTTTTGGCAGGTGACATAGGCGCAACAAAATTTTCATTTGTACACCTCTCTAGAGCTTCAATTCTCCTAGTTATACATGCGATGCTCGTATCTGAGTAAAAATCAGACTCTACCTCATGAAGATGACCCATATCATGTGACACTGCCCTAGTTTCTCTAAAGGATTCCCATTGATGGGTTTTCTCTGCAACTTCAGCTAAAAATGACCATGCATCGTCCACAGTTTTATCAATGAACTCACCATTACACATAGACTCAACCATGGCTCGAGAATTAAAGTCTAGTCCTTCGTAAAGAATTGCAACCAGTCTCCATTTCTCAAAGCCATGGTGAAGGCATTCAGTCAACAAATCATTAAACCGTTCAAAGTAATGAAAAAGAGTCTCTCCATCTAACTGGACAAAACAACTAATATTTTGACGAATATTAATAGTCCTCTGATGTGGAAAGAATTTTCTGAAAAATTGATTTGTGAGTTGTTCCCAGGTGGTAATTGATTGTGGTCTCAAACTGTAAAACTATGATTTAGCTTTTTCTTTTAAAGAAAATGTGAACAAACGCAGTCTTAGAGAGTCTTCGGACATATGTTCAGATTGCATAGTCCGACAAATTTCTTCAAACTCTCTTACATGATAATAGGGGTTTTCAGCATCAACCCCTCGAAATATCGGGAGCATTTGTATCATGTTTGCATCCAATTCAAATGGACCATCAGTCTGGGTAAGACAATACATGAGGACAGACTTATTCTTATGGGATACATGTACTCATGGAGAGTACGTGGTCTATTCACCAAATTAGCCATTATTTCAACCTGGACAGCTGTATCAGCAGCTAAAATGGAATTTTCACAAGACAACTTGTCAATCCTAAACAGAGAATCTAATTTTAAAACGATAAGATGTAATGACGCTCAACAGCAAAAAGTAAGCTTCCCGAGTCAGAAACAAGTGACAAGACCATCAAAAGCATGCACAATTCAGAGAAGATATGCTTATTAGAATGAGATATTAAGTCACGGATGTGTACATACACCAATATTTGCAGGGAGTGGATGATGTAAAGCAAGGAAATAATTTCAGCAAGCAAATACCATAGTCATCTACCACAAGAGCATCATTCAGGACATTGTTTTGCAAGAATTTTACCGACGGTACAACACCGGGAGTCGGCACATCAACTTGACTTGCTCCTTTCCTTTACTTCTTCCTCCCTGGCTCGCACAACAGCTTCCTAAGCACCTGGTAGACTCATAGAAACAAAATCAGCACTCAAAAATGTGCAACAAAAAACAAATGGGTAGGTATACTAACCTATTACTACTGACAGAAACTGAACTAATATAACACAGTGCTACGACAACTTACATTTCAAAGCAACAAACAAAAAGTTTAAGTTAGATATTTATATTAACTTACACTAGTTAAAGCAACAAACAACTATAATTAACTTACACTAGTGTATATGAACTACAACCACTAAGAAAGACTAATGATTATTATATAAGAACTATATAGTACCACTAGTTACAGGACAAAAACGAATAAGAACAAAAATTTACCAAAACATAAATGAAAGGCTAAAACTACTCAGTATCTACAAATTCAAAATTACTGAGCTTATATGAAATGAAGACAAACAAGACGAAAGAAACTTAAACCAAAATACAATCTACAGTACAAAATAAAAAATCTACAGAACAAGGAAAATTTTTGAACTCAAATAAAAATAAAACATTACATAAAGCTACAACTATCACTAGGGGAAAAATTCAATGGAAAAATGAAACGCAAAAAACAATCTCAAACCTACAGAAATATATATACATATACCCACTACTCAAAGATATGAAACGACGCCAAACGGTGCAAAGACGAACTAAACCAATATACACAAACTAAGAGCAAACAAATTCCTAAATGAAATGCAAAATCCAAAAGTTACAGTTAACATTCTACTTGCGACCTACAAATGCAAATGGTGGTTTAGTACAAAAAATGATAATGATATGAAAAAAACACAACAACACATAAACTAAGCTAAATAAACACAAACATACGACTGCCCTGAACTATGAACTACCACTAACGAGTACTAGAGATTTAACTACAGGTAAAATTTAGTAAGAGGGCCAAAAAATAAAATAAAAAAAATGACAAGATGCATATATCAAACCAAACACCAGTTTTGTACATGAATATGAAAATGATATGGATAAACCAAAGCAAAAGCAGACTAACTCAAATCACTAATGAAATACAGAGAGAATCTAATAGTTTGACGATAATGTGATAATACAATACAAATTCCTACAGGACTAAGACACAAAAACCAACCTTACCGTGCAACAAAAATTAAAGAAAAACACAGGTAAAGACTGAAATTCTATACCATCAATTCTTTTTTTTTTTAATAAAAGTAAAACAAAAAGGAAGTGATTATATACAATCCTAACTACAGGTCAGTAAAGCAAAACCTATTAATCTATCTACACTGTTTGCCAACTTCCCGGCAGCAACGCTAAAAACTTGGTAGGGTTAGAAACCTACTATGAAATACCGCAAGCGCACGGTGTCTAGAACATTGAGAACGACAAATACGGGTCGATCCTACGAGGAGTTGGATTGGTGAATCTAAACTTCTAAGTTCTACTTCTACTAATTTATAGACAAATGGTTTTGTCGATACGACGAGAAATTGATTATTATACTAAAAGAAGCAAGATTGAAAACAATACAATGATTAATTAGGGCCTTGAATCCACCACCTAGATGCATAGAAATTCTCTAATGTGATACACTAGTTCTCTTTTCAATCAAGGATCTATAGAGATGCTAGCCTCAAGCTACCTTGAAGATGTGATATAATCACAACATATGATGACTTGATCTCAGTAAAATATGTCAATTCCTAGAATTACCTATCTGTTTAAGGCATAGGTAATCACAAATTGAACTAAATCAGTTTACATAGAGCTTGAATACATAACAAAGGATTATTCTAACTACCATGGATGCTTCACATACAAGGTGAAAGTAATTTGCTAGTATTCAGAAATCAAGTCATGATTTTCAATAAAATTCCATGGAGAAGAAGTGAAATCAAACAAGAGAAATTCTAATTAATAAAGGGATTTCATCTCTGCCCTAACAGAGATTTTTAGAACATAAGTAAAATTGAATTAAAACCTAAACCCAACAACAACAGATTGCACCGGATAACCTGGGCTTGCCTTTGAAGCACAACAACCTCCATATTTATACAAGAATTTTCCCATTTGCAATCCCTATTTTCAATACAGTACAAACAGAAAATTAGGGTTTGAATACACAACTCACCAACTCCAATAATAAATTCTGATGACCAATGTCCCTTCTACGGTATGCTTCCATCAATTGTTCACAGACAAACAGATAATTTCAGACTTCCCTTTAGTTTTGTGTTGAAATTTAGCCACCCTAGCTATTGGTAACTTACTGTGAAGAAATGAGCGGAAAGAGTGAATTGAGGGTAGTACGGTGATGACAGTTGATTGACATGAGGGAGAAGATGGGTTTTAGTGTGTAGATGGGGCAAACAAGCATGGGGTTCAAGAAACCATTGTCTGCTATGGAGGAAACAGTAGAGAGAATGGGTTTTACAGAAAGAGTAGGAAATGGAAATTAGGGGAAGGGGAGATGGGTACGTATGCATTTTACTGAATAAAATTGGATCTGTTTGGATGTACACCACGAACACCTGTGCTAGGAGTTCAAGAGGTTCTCTTTTGGTTTACTATTTCGGGAAATTAGGCTCAGGCCCAACCCATGGATAACCCATAATATGAGGCCCCTAGATAAAAGAGTTTTATTAGTAGGCCCTGAATTAAAAAATAAATTTAATAAAAGCGAAAAGACTAAATTAGCCTCAAGTATATAAGAGGCGTCACCTACCTTTCTCTCGTTCAGACGCCATTATTTCATTTCCAAGGAGAGAGAAAACAAATCTCACTCACCTGAAACAGAAAGAAATCTAGAAAAAAACCCAAAAAATCAAGAAATCTTCCTGAAATCTGTTCCAAAACAAAGATCGAGATCAAAAACTATTCATCATTTTCTAACCCCTAAATCAGAGAAACAGATCGAAAAAGTTTCATATTCAAAAACCAAAAAAAATCAAAAGAAACAGTTTCAGATTCAGTTTCAGATTCAAAACCTAAATCGCCGTTGTTACTGATTCCTGTTGATGAAATACTCCGACGATTAATCACTAGGTAAGTTTTGATTTGAAGCTGTTAGTTTTGATTCCTGTTGTTACTGATTCGTGGGTCGAAAATTTCTGAACTAGGGTTTGTAATGAGATTACAACAAACATAACTCATTCTGACTGATAATTTTACAGATCGGAGAAGGAGAACAATCGTTTGTGCATAAAATCCATGAAATAACTGATTAAATAGAAACAAAGGTAAGTCATGGATGTGATATAACTGATTGATTTAGTGGATTTCATTTCTGAGATGTTACTGTTTGAAAACCCTAGAAACTCTAAGTTGAATTGCAATCAACTAACTTGATTTTATTACTACATCAATTGCAGATTCAGAATCAAATTTCTTTTGGAATAAAAATGGTGAAAGGAAAAATGAATCCCCCTAGAAAAGATGATACAATTACAGGTACTAAGTTGTGAAAACTATTGTTGTCATGGTCTCATGTTTATTTCTCATATAATGCTTGTGAATATGTAATTACACAGACAAGGACATGTGTAACTATAAGTTACACACTCAAAATGTAACCACTGACTGTGTTTTGGTTTGTATATTGATTGTGTAACTTATAGTTACACATACCAAGTGAGCCTGTCACCACTGACTTGCCTAGGGATGTGTAACTAGTAGTTGCACATAAAAAATTGGTTGTGTTTAGGATGTGTAACTTGTAGTTACACATAGAAAATTGGTTGTGTAAATTAAAGTTACTCATTAATATGCATGTGTAAGTTAAAGTTACACCTTGTAGAATGTCTAGGATTGAGTGTGTAACTTGTAGTTAAAATCTACTAACTGAAGAAATTTAAAAGTTTCTAATGTAAGTGATGCTTTTGAATGTATAACTACGCAAACAAGGGCCTGTGTAACTTTAAGTTACACATTCAAAATCTCACCACTATGTTGTGGTTTGTATATTGAGTGTGTAACTTGTAGTTACACATACAAATGAGCCTTGCAGAAGTGGCTGTGTAACTTGTAGTTACACATCTTAACTGTGAGTTACACATTCAAGATGTTACCAATGACTTGCAAAGAGGCTGTGTAACTATAAGATACACATTGAAAATCTAATCACTGACTTGCCAATTGACTGTGTAACTACAAGTTACACATGCATAATAACATAACTGATTTGGCAATTGCCTAGATAACTAAAAGTTACACATGCAAAAATATAACCTATGACTGTATTGTGTTTGTAAATTATAGTTGGACATAAAAAAATGACCCCTTTAGACCTTCATATGCATGTAAGTTAAGGTTACACAACACAGAATAGAATGATTCAGTTTGTGTACTTGGCAAATACACATAGTTTGTAACATGATTTTCATTTTGTAGTTAAAAACGAGTGTATTTGATAAGTACACAACATACTGACTCATGCTATTTTTGTGTGTGATGTGTACAGGAAACCTAAGGCAGTCGTTGAATGCAGTAAAGGATTTAGTAAAGGTGATAAAGCCTATAGGACTGACTGATAGGGCTCATAGATATCTTAGGAGAGCTGCTTACGGAGAACTCGTAATGATGTATTACGATGACTATGATACAACTGTACCAACTACAACAAGACAGATAACTACCAACAAACACGGCGTCTTGAAGCTCTTGAACTGCTTTGACATGGATTGTGAGACACCATGTTCATTCAAGTTTGCTGATGATAAGATTATAGAGTCTACACCGGCAAAGCTGGCTGGTATATTTTGCATGCAGAGGATTGGAAGCAGAAAGGGTCAGAAGCTGTTAAAGTACTATTGTCCTAGTGATTTGACTGACAATGTTTTATACAACAAATACTTCACCGATATCAAATCTACAAAGCATCAGACGACGGTGACTAAGACAAACATTTTAGAGAAGATAAAACAACTTATGCCAAAAAGGAGAAAAAGTGGGAAAAGAAAGAAAGTTGATGAAAAGGATTTAGTTTGCCTGATAGGTCTTTATCTTTGCTGTGTATTGTTTTTTGGCGACAAAAATGCCAATGGAGTGAACGCGAAATATCTTAGTATCGTTGAAACTTATGATACGGTGCTCAAGGTGTCGTGGCCTGATTTAATACACGAGCACTTGTTTGAAGAGATTCATACTAATCTTAGTTGTTTGTCAAATGTGAAGGCTTGTGTGCAATACCTACTGGTAAAAAGCTTGTGTGTAATTTCTATTCCAGCAGTTTTAGTGTTACGTGATGGATATTTTTGTTCAATCGACTAATTAAAATTTATATGTTGCAGTTATTGTTTGCTGAACACACGCCAACAGGATTAATCCCGAAAGTTGAGAACCACGAGGAAGATATCCCGAGGGTTGGGAGATGGGATATATACCAGATTTCTGATTACATTTGGAAAACAGACATGACACAGTTTTCGGTAAGTGTTATATGTCAGTTGGTTTAGGTTTTGTAAATTTATGGTAATGTAATTTAGATAAAACTTTGATGTAATCAAAATTGTCATGTGTAGCTATAAGTTACACATTTAAATGTGCTTGTGTAATTTATAGTTACACATGCAAAAGATAACACAAGTGAATGCAACTATAGGTTATGTAACATATATATCCTGTTTGTATATATATCATGTGCTTATGTAACTATAGGTTACACATTTTATATGTATATCCACTTTAAATTAGATATATGTGTAACCTTTAGTTACACATATCCACTTTACATTAGATATATCTAATGTGCTTATGTAACTATAGGTTACACATATAAAATGTGCTTATGTAACTTTAAGTTACACATACAACCGAAAAATGTATATTTAGAATGTTCAACTGTTTTTTGCAATCTCTTTTTAACCTCTCCATCTGTTAATTGCAGCCAACTCATAGCTTTGTGGCTGAGTTTTCACAGCTTGAGAAGCAGCTGGGTATATCAACCGTGGTACCCAGCAAGGACGACCTGCAAAGTTGGCTGAAAGCGCAAACTATTGAGAATAGCCATCTGAAAGAGCAACTGCAAGAAAAGCAAGCAATGCTTAAAGCAGTGTATGCAATTGCAAGAGAAGGGATATCAGAAGGGGACCTTTCAGGAACAGCGGAATTCAAGGTTCACAAATTTAGTTGCCAAATTATGCAAGCAATGGGTATTGATCCTTACAAAGTGACCCGGGAAGAGTTTATGCAACATGAAGATGATGTACATGGAGGTACTGAGCATGGAGCTACTGAGCATGAAGAAGAAGAGTTACAATTAGTTGAGACAGAGCAACAAGGAGATGGAAGTACTGAGCAAGAGAAAGAGAAAGATGACGCGGAAACTTCCTTCCATGAAGAATGTAAGTAGTTGTTCATTTTTAATATGCTTATTTAACTTGATAGAGGTACCCAATTAGTTGACACTAAGGTCTTTGAACCTTTTTAATTTCATATTTTACTTGTTCATTTTTAACTTGCTTGTTTAACTTGATTAGACTTAATAAATGTTGAGTAAACTGATCATATGGATGTTTAATCCCTAGTTACACATGCCACATGCATGTGTAACTTCTGGTTACACTAGTTAGATGCATGTGTAACTCCATGTTACACTAGGTATCCATGCCATATTCATGTGTAACATGAAGTTACACATATTAGTTATCCAAGCCAGTCGATTACACATGATATATTCTTCTTGAAATTTTATTAAAAAAATTTAACATCATCATCATCCTAATTCTCGTTTCAATACTTGTGCAGTTCCATGTATGAGCCTTGCAGCTGGAAATACGCCAACAATTCTGCAAGCTCAAACTGCTGCAGAGGGGCACAAAAGACCACTCAGGACATATAGTTCGAGTATGAAGATTGTGACAACTTGCAAGACTCCACCAAAGAAAAGGCCTGTCGCAAAGCAAAAGCCCACTCCTACAAATAATGTTGATGAGGAGCAGAAGAAAGATGTTGAAGAGACACCTGTTACGGATGAGGCACAGAAGAAAGCTGCAGATGGTGGAGTTGTGGATAGGGCAGGTGATGATGTAGCTGCAAAAGCCGTAGGTGATGATGTTACTGCAAAAGTCAATGAGGATACACCTGCAACTGTTGGTGATGGTTTGGTTATGACTGCTCCAACTCAGCCAACTCCTGGAACTTTTGATGACAGTTCTGCTTCAACACAGTTTGAGGACTCCATGGTGATAACTGCTACAACACCGCAAACACAGCCTGACAATGCTCAGACCTACAGGTTGGTGCAACTAGGAGCTAACCCCGATGATATGACGAATGTTGAAGTGAGTGAAATGATAGATGAGATCGTCAGCAACATTAAAAAAACTGAACATGGACCCGCAGTGACGGAGAATGCAGAACCTACCTCAACTGGTAACCACTCTTCCGTTCTATGTTTTGTTTATAATGGAAGTGTAACTTCAAGTTACACATTGTAAAAGGCATGTGTAGCTTGAGGTTACATACAGTGTGTTTTGTTTGTAATGGAAGTGTAACTTCAAGTTACACATTGTAAAAGGCATGTGTAGCTTGAGGTTACATACAATACATTATTATTTTGGCTTGTGTAACTTTAAGTTACATACATGTGCTAATTTTACTGAGATTCTGCCTATATTTGTTTGCGCAGCTACAACGCAGGAAAACGTTTTTAGCCTTGGATTAGAAAAAACTCCAAAACCTGCAGGAGAGTTACTGAAGGAAGCTGCGAATACAATAAGAGAAAGGCAACCATCATTCATACAACAACGTGTGCTGAGGAATAGAAAAATCCCAACACAAGATCTGAAACAATATCAAAGAAATTCAAAGAGGATTAAGAAGACAGCTAATGAAGAAGAAATGGCCGCAGTTCCAGAAGTAGAAGAAGATAGAATGGCTGAGGTTGCTGAAGAAGATGATGGAACAATGAGAAACGATGTGAAAGGTTCAGAAGTTATCGAAAGGCTGGAAGGCGAGAAAAAGAATAAAGTGCTTGAATATTTCAATACTCATCCGAAAACGTAAGTAGCTTGACTCCAAGTAGGCTTGATTCTGTTATTGATTGTTGTATTTTACTACTTGATTCTGTTATCTTGATTGATAATAGTTTACTTCTTTGTAATGCAGAGACATTACTTGGATGGAACGCAAAGAAGATGGTAGCGAGCTGTTTGATATATCTGGAGAACTAATGATACAGCTTACAAAGAAAGAATCCTTCTTGGAGTCAGAATTCATCGACTTTTACATTAGCAGATTGAGGACGAAGATGAACTCTAACAGCAAGTATGACAAGGCGATATTCCTGTCGCCAAAAGCATACGTAAGTACTTCGATATATTTAAAATCTTATTGCATTTATAATGTGTAGTATATGTTGTAAGATTATGATAACATACTCAAGATTTTTTTTCCAGTGTAAAACCCAAACCCTATGTGTAACTTCTGTTTACATAATCACTTGTTCATTTGTAACTTTTGATTAATAATGTGAGTTTGACATTCCAAATGGTTTTTGCAGATCTCTTACTTGAAGGATTACGAAGAATTCAAGAAATTTTGGATTCCGAAGCTTGCGAAGGAGTATGTCAAGGACAAGAACGATGCAGTCAGACTTTTCGCCCCAATGTGCAACAACAACACACACTACAAACTGCTGGAGTATGACTTGAGGAGCTCTAATCCTTGGTCCTACATGAACTCGTCAAACGTTAAGGAACTCAAGGGTGAACACCTTCTTCAAGCCAAGAAATATGCATTTGCAATTACTACAGAACTGAGACTCCGCTGTCCTTTTGCTCTTGGGATGAATGAAAATGCCAAGAATCTCAATGCGCCCCCACAAGGTACAATTCCTGACTGTCTTCCATGTGTATGCAATTACATGAAGATCAGGATGAAGAATAAACCACTTGACAAAAAATTAACCTCAACTATGATGCTATGGTGGACTGACAAGCTGAAACGCATGAGAGGAAGCATGCTATACAAGATTCTTTCGGATCCATCTAGAGATGTGTAAAGCAGTCATTAGGATTAGAAAAAATTCTATACTCGCAAATATGTTGTTAGCCACAAACAGATGTTAGACTTGGAAAATATGTTGTTAGAAACTTTTAAATTTCGTCAGTTAGTAGATTTTAGCAGTTCTTAGTTTTGCAAAATATTTTTGGGTTGAAATTCTTTGAATTAAAAACTTTTATCTTGTTAGAACTACTACTGCTGTGTGTATAGGTTTCAGAAAGTATGCAACAGGTTAAGTAACTACACATCTTAATTTGATGCAGAAAGTGTAACCTGAGTTTACATATACATTTATCATGTGTAAGCTAATGTTACACATCCATATATTTGAGTGTAAACTGAAGTTACACAAGCCATTGATCGGATTGCCCAATAAATCAAAATAAAGTTACACCAGCATTTATCATGTGTAAGCTAATGTTACACATGCATTCACACCAGTGTAACTTCCGGTTACACATCCATATATTTGAGTGTAAACAAAAGTTACAGAAAGCATTTGACCACTGATCAGACGTATACAATAAATCAAAAATAGAATAAAATGCATTTCAACTGTGAACTGACAAAATATAAAATCTGAATGAATCATCCTTACACATAATCAACGTTGAAGAAAAATAAAAACGTTTGGTCCATGAAAACCAACATGAAGAAAACTAAAAAAACAAATAATCAAAGATAAATAACAATCAAATCATTAGTTGCAGAAATGAATTTTGTTAGGCTCAAGCTAGTGGGGTGTGAACTTCCGAGGATTCCTGCAACCTGCCTTGTTGTGACCTGTTTCCTTGCAGTTGCTGCAATGAACTTTCCTCTTCACCTTCTTCTCGTGTTTACTTATAATCCTTTTCCCTGGTGGTCTACCTGGTTGCTTCTTCACGGTAGGTGGGTTGACGGTGTCGTCTGGATGATATTCAACAGGCCTGTTGTAGTTGGGAATCGGCTGGATGGCATGCATATAAGTCTTCCTAAAATAGTCGCTTGTAAAATACGGTGAAATGAAATCAATAGCCTCACGTTTAATCTTGCGTATGGATGCAAGAGCATGAGCACAAGGAAAACCATATACGCGCCACCTGGAAGAAAACAAAAAACAAATCAAAAATCAGTTAGTTGCACATACAAATCATAAAACACTCAAAATTAGCTAGCTACAGGTGCATGTACAGGATGTGTATCTTTAAGTTACACTTGCAAAATAAATTTGTAACTATTATTAACACATGCATATATCTAATGTAAAGTGGATATACACATTCTTAAAAAAAAGAACATACAAAGAGAAGAAAAAAGCATAAGAAACCAAACCTTTGACAGGTGCAAGTCTCGTGTTCGAGGTCCACCATGTGAGACCTTTCACTAATAACTTCAAACACGGTAGGACTAGCAACCAATACTTCCCAAGCCAAACCTTCATCTTGAAGAGCCACAAGCTTTTCTTCATACTCAGGGGTTAATGGAGTCATCATATTAGCACCAATTTCACGACGCTCCGCCATCAAACACATTATTTTCCTCCTAATCTGAAAAGGAGAAAAAAACTCATCAATGCATAAAGTGACAAAACATGAAATAAAAAGACAACAAAACAACAAAACACACACACACACTCAATTAACCTGATCAAGAAGAGCAGATGCAGGCATCTTCTTGTGAACCAGAACCCAGCTATTGACTGATTCTGCTAGAGTACTAGATGTTCGTCCATACCGACAACCTTTGAAATAGGCATTCACATATGCTTCAGGTGGGATTGTCTCGATGTAATCAGCCACCCAATCGCAGTTCAAATCTCTAATCTTCTGTATGGCTTTCGCATGGTTTTCAGGTGAGAGTGCGTATGTCGCCTCTCGGAAATGGTCCATCACAAGTGAGTACCTAGGATCTGTTCCAGTGATGGGTATATTCTTCGTCAAATGATAGTAGCAGAAGCTGTGGAACCCATCTGGATAAACAAGTGGAACACCTTGCAAGAGTCCTTCATGGCGATCCTAAAGGAAGGTGATTGGCCTCCCATCACCAACAACTTCTTTCAAATTCCTTAAAAACCACTCCCAGTTGTCGATCGTCTCAGAATCGACTAGTGCAAAAGCAAGGGGGAAAAATCCTACAAAAAAAATTGTGCAGAATCGAAAGAATAATAAGTTTCACACATGCTAAAAAAAATATGTAACTTAAGGTTACACATGCTAAAACAAATATGTAACTTAAGGTTACAGATGCTGTTTTCTTAGTTACACTCTGAGTAAAGTAATGTGTAACTGAGAGTTACACATGTGTAACTGTTAGTTATTTGTCAACTGAAGTTGTTCATAAAAAAAAAAACACATAGAAAAAACATACCTTTACCACCATTGATCCCAGTAGCTGCCATCAAGCAACCTTTGAATGTACCAGTAAGGAAAGTAGTATCCAAGTATACCATTGGACGACAAAACCGGTACCCTTTGATGCATGCAGCAAATGCGATGAAAATCCGCTGGAACTGTTTATTTTCACGTTCAAACTTTATCACACTACCAGGGTTGGTTTCCCTTATAGCATCAATATACCATACCAAGTGCGAGTAGGACTTGACATCGTCGCCATAAATCGTATCATAAACCTTTTCCCTAGCATTATATGCCTGGTAGTACTCCATGTTGATCCCATAGTTGGTCTGGAAATCAGCAGCAATTTGCTTGGGCTTCTTGTGAGGATTTTTGCGAACTTCTTCCTCAATCAAACTAGACGAGAATCTGGTGGAGTAAGTTTGGTTCAAGTTGCGTCCACCAGCACCACAAATGTGCTCAGGGTTATAAGACCTGACCTAAAGAGATTCATACAAAATATAAACAATTCAACCAAAACACAATATGGTGCCAAAAACATCATGTGTAAACCAAAGTTACACATACTGTAACAAAACATAACATATGCTAAGCATTAGATGACAGAACACGGAAAACCTACCTGAAACATTTCGTTCCTTTCATCGATAGAAGATACATGGAATTTCCAGCCGCATTTTTCATCTGCACACTTAGCCGTGAACCTAGAACGCTCATTGTGAGTTACAATCATTTGGAAACCAGTGCGAAGACGATACTTGGTAAAAGCAACCCTGACTTGCTTAACTCCTTCAACAAACACATGGCCAATATCACCAAGAACCTTGGGCCAACCATCCGATCACAAAGGTTTCGCTGGCTTAATTTTATCTTCCAAATACATTGCAACAGTAAGATTGTTTGTGGACGAAGACGTACTACTAGACCCATTAGAAATAGAAGAATCTGCCCTAGAGCTAGAGGAAGAGGCCACACGAGGAACATTTTGCAAGAAAATATCAACACTGGTCTTCTGTTTACTATTTGTGATAGATATAAGAGCTTGCAAAGAAAAATCACAGTCAAGCGGAAAATCTTTCCCACTTTCTCGAAAGAAGAAAGTAATACCAAGTGGAGTAAACTGCTTCCATTCCTTGCAAACTTGTTCCTTAAACTCATCAAGTTTGATATCAGTATTAACACGCAGGGTAATGAAATCAGAAAAGTAGCGAACAACAGCAATGCAACTAACAGCAGCGCAACTAACAACAGCCATGACAACCTGAAAATATCAAATACACAATAAGAATATCAAAATTTGAAAACGAACGCAATTCACTCGGGGGCGTTGCCCCCTCGTGAGAAGTATATTCTATGCGGCAAACTAAATATAAGTAAAAGATACAGATGATACAATTGTTTACAAATAAAACATGTTACAGGACATATATATGTAACTTCAACTTACACATTCTTAAAATACAACAGGATATATATGTGTAAACTAAAATTACACATGTTGTAACTAAAAAAACATCTGCATCTTCCTCACACATGCTTAAAAATACAAAGAGGATATATATGTGTAAAATAAATTTACACATGCTGCAACTAAAAAACATCTGCATCTTCTTTAAGCATGCTTAAAATACAACATGATATATATGTGTAACCTCAAGTTACACATACTTTAACAAAAAAAACAGCATGTATACAAATCAATTTGAAGTTGTTTTTTTGAAACAAAATTGTTTCTTCATACTTCTCTCAGTATCAACAAAAAGTAAAACAACAAATTAACAGATCGCATATGAAAGAACAACAAAATAATTCAAAAAAAAAATTGAAAACAGATCTGAAATCAAAAACAACATAAAATTCTTACCTAGATTTGTTGTTTTCTTTCTTCTGAAACAATGTTTATTTTGTTCCTCTTCTCAGTATCAAACAAACATGTGTAAGCATCAACAAAAACATGTGTAAGTATCAAAAGTGACAAAAATAGATCGAAACGGTAAAATCAAAATCAATTGAATTTGAAAACTAAATCGAAATCACAATTCGTACCTATTTTGATTTATGTATTCCCAACTGTCTTCTTCCTCTTCTCAGACTCAACAAATTCGAAACAGAACAAAAATCGTAATCAGTAGAAGATCGAGATTCAAAAAATCGATGAGAAAACTAGTGCATCAAGCAACAGAAAAGCTAAAATCGAACAAACCTATTTGTTGTTCATCAATGCAGCTTCACTATCTCGTCAGATCTGAAAAACAAACGAATACACCTCAACGAATTGAGAGAAAATTCGTTTTCTTCTTCTTCTCGTTTATGTTTTTCTTCTTCTCGTTTTCTTACTATCAAATTAACGAAAATCAGTATGAAACTATCAAAATTCACGAATTCGTCTGAAGAAAAATCTCCAATTCTGTTTCTGAACGAGAGCGGAGAGAAGAAAGAGCTGAATCTGATTTGGTTTTCAGTTTCTGGTAGGTATAAAACGTCTATAAATAGGGAAGGTTAATTTCGGTATTTTTACTTTTATTAAAAATCCTGATGACGTCAGCAATCCGGGAAAATTGAAAACCAGGCCCCAAAAAAAAATTCTGGGCCTAGAAATATCAAAAACGGAAAGTGTGGAGTTGAGGGTGTAAGATCCATTTTGTGGGGCTTGTATATGGTTGAACCCATATAGTAGGGGGTTCTAGTATTTTTCACTTACTATTTTTGCTTCAGACGTGAGTAGCACTTGGGCTAACACTTCGGCCCATGTAAGTCCAACGATACTCATTCCCCGTACTTGAATTTCCTTCCAAATTTTTACTCTTCGCAATAGCTCTGTCTGACCATGCTCTGTTTATTCTCGTACAAACAAACAAAAACTATCGATATTTACAACAACAAAATTATTGATGTCCCGAGACACAAAATGCACAATTGGCTTAAAATGGGATATTAAAGCTCTTGAGATGTGATAAATGATAACAAAATGATATAAGAATATGCATTACTAGGCACCGATCAATTGGTCCTATCTATAGAAGCAGCACATAATTGGGATATGAAACAACTTGATGTTTAGAATGCGTTTTTTTACGGTGTGCTTGAAGAAGAAGTTTACATGAAACAACCTCTGGGGTATGTTGATCCTGAGTACCCAACATATGTGTGTAAACTTAATAAGTCGATATACGGCTTAAAAAAAGCGCCACACACATGGTACTCCAAACTCAGCTCTTATCTAATGGATTTGGGGTTCAAGGGCTCGATTGCTGATCCATCCTTATTTGTGCAACAATCCAAACAAGGTATTACTTATGTACTTGTCTATGTCGATGACATCATAGTCACAGGCTCTAGTTCACTACTTATCAATAAACTCATCAATGACTTGAGTACAGAGTTTGTAGTTCGTGATTTGGGTAATCTCAAATTTTTTTGGGTATTGAGGTAATTCAACAAGGTGGTGCAATTATACCCAGTCAGTGCAAGTACATTGCTGATTTGCTTAAACGTACATCAATGGATGGTGCAAAGCCTGTCTGTACTCCTCTTGCAGCCAATACAAAGGTACTGCGAGTTGGCAGCAACAAGTTTGATAATCCAACCTTGTACAGAAGTGTTGTAGGAGCTCTTTAGTACCTTCATCTTACTCGAACAGATATCGTTGTTGCAGTTGTCAAAGTTTGCCAATATATGCATGATCCTTAGGAAGAACATTGGGAATTAGTGAAGCGAATTCTTCGATATCTGAAGCACACTGTTGAATATGGTCTGACAATATGAAAATCAATAGATTTATCACTACATGCTTATTCTGATAGCGACATGGGCAGGAAATTTAGATGACAGAAGGTCAACAAGTGGATATTGTATCTACTTTGGCGGCAATTTGATATCATGGAGTGCAAGGAGACAACGGATTGTCTCTAAATCAAGCACTGAAGCTGAGTATCGAGGCATTGCAATAGCTACATCAGAACTGGTATGGATTCAGTCATTACTCAAAGAACTAGGAATTCCTATGTCTACTCCTTCTTTATGGTGCGACAACCTTGGAGAAACATACTTTATAGTCAATCCGGTGTTTCATGCACGTACTAAACACATATAAATTGACTACCATTTTGTCAGAGAAAGAGTGGCTAGCAAACAATTAGAAGTAAAAATTATTTCTTTTAAAGATCAACTTGCAGACATCTTTACTAAGGGCCTAACTTCACCAAGGTTTCAATATCTCAGAGACAAGTTGAACATTCGTCAACTCACGCTCAACTTGAGGGGGGATGTTAAGGATACAACAGCTAAAGCCTAGTAGCTTGATTACCGCTGATCCTCTACTATGCCAGCTACCAGAGAATCATTCTTCAATTATAGTTGTACGACCTTTATCAAAGGCATGATTTGCGCAATAATTTTGTTATTCTCATTCATGTAATATATGCCCTATTTAGGGTAATGTAATTCATATAAATAAGAACCTTCTCTATCGGTGATAAGTGTGGAAGATTTCACCAAATATCTCTTCTTAACTTCAGATACCACCCTGAAGACTCAAGATCGACGAAGACGTTTAAAGAACTTCATCAATAAGGTATGTGAAAATGCGGGGGTCTAACAACCACACCTAATAATTCGTTTGGCAATCTGAGAGGACTTACTCCAATACACTTTCTAGAGAATCATCTAGACAGACAGACTCAATCTAGAATAAAGTATATCAAAGAATTTAATATCTCCAACTCTTAATTCAATCCGCAAATCGAAATCTGCGAGCCCGATTGAATAAGAGGAGTAACTTGAACGGTACCAAAGACCAATGTTCAAGTGTGAATCAATGTAAATCAACAACCCAATGTTGGCTATTCTAATTGATTGATCTTAACGCACAACCTGTGATATTCCAATTATATAACAAAATATAATACGGAAAAGAAATAACACAGACACCATAATTTTGTTAACAAGAAAACCGCAAATGCAGAAAAACCCCGGGACGTAGTCCAGATTGAACACCATACTGTATTAAGCCGCTACAGACACTAGCATAATACCAATTAACTTCGGACTGGACTGTAGTTGAACCCTAATCAATCTCATACCGATTCAAGGTACAGTTGCACTCCTTACGTCTCTGATCCCAGCAGGATACTACACACTTGATTCCCTTAACTGATCTCACCCACAACTAAGAGTTGCTACGACCCAAAGTCAAAGACTTGATAGAAAAATCTGTCTCACACAGAAAAGTCTATAGGATTGAATAAATTTGTCTCCCACAGAAATACCCAAGAGTTTTTGTTACGTATTTTGATAAATCAAGGTGAACATGAACCAATTGATAAACCAGACTTATATTCCCGAAGAACAGCCTGGTATTATCAATCACCTCACAATAAACTTAATCGACAAGCGAAACAAGTTATTGTGGAATCACAAGCGATGAGACGAAGTTTGTTTGTGATTACTTTTGTATCTTTTCTATATGAGATATAAAATCTCGAGCCAATTATTTCAATTGCACTCAACACGATGGAAACAACAAGATCAGATCATGCAACTACATAGATAATAGTTGGGTCTGTCTTCACAATCCCAATGAAGTCTTCAAGTCGTTAACCTACGGGGTCTCGAGAAGAAACCTAAGGTTAAAGGAGAATCGACTCTAGTTATGCAACTAGTAACACACATGAGGTGCAGGGATTAGTTTTCCCAGTTGCTAGAGT
Source organism: Papaver somniferum (assembly GCF_003573695.1). Classification (NCBI taxonomy): domain Eukaryota; kingdom Viridiplantae; phylum Streptophyta; class Magnoliopsida; order Ranunculales; family Papaveraceae; genus Papaver; species Papaver somniferum. The sequence continues at coordinate 98,558,098 of NC_039362.1, read as the reverse complement.
GCTCCTTTATATAATTTTAAAATCAGGGTTTGCAATCCAAGTTACCTTGGTAACAAAGCATTCAATAATCACCGTTAGATGAAAAACCTCATTTCACCAAGCTAATATATTTCAACCGTTAGATCGAACTTAGCTTGTTACACACAAATGAAATGTACCCTCATTTAGGTTTATGTAACCATACCTAAACGTGTACACCATGTTGGTTCACAAATCGTTAACCGAGGTTAGCCATATGATTACTCTCATATCAACCTTATTCATCTTAACCATAACTAGTTCAAATGACTCATATGAAACTAGTTAAGAGTTGTTCAGTTGTTTAGAAAACACAATTGAAACCAAATCGGTTTGATTCACTTGAATCAATCATGAACATTATATCCACGGTTTCCAAAGATTGCATTCCTTATGATTTAAATGTTAAGTCCATGAACTGACCGATTTAACAAAGTAACCAACTTAAGTATGCGTACTTAAGCAACCAGTTTTGAGTTTGTTAAGTTTCCAAAGTCAGCAGAAATTCTCGGTTCAAAAACTTCCGCCAGTATGTGTACGGGTACTCATACTTAAGGTGACTAGTTAAGAGTTTTTCCAAGACCAAACTCAACGGAAATTCTCGGTTCGAGAACTTCCGCCAGTATGCCTACGGTATGCATACTTAACCTGTTTCTTTCACCAATTCCGTATACACACATATGCATACTCTTGGCTCCCGGTTTATGGACTTATACACTAATGTGCGAACACACTATATATGCTTATATCCAAAGATGGGTACATCATCAAATCTTTATTTCAATCATTGAAACATTCTTCTATAATGACAATAGCTGTTTTCACACACTATTAGCATCAAAGCAATTTTCAAGATATTGAAATAATCATTGTCGAAATATTCCAAGCCTACATCAAATGATTGTATCACGAAAACCATGTAAGATGTTACTCGGAAACTTTCTCATGATATAATATGAACTTGGTCGAAGCGAAATCTTACCAACACATATTTCGAGAAATATGTAAGCGAGATATACTCAGCTCGAAATCTCAAATGTGTATAAAGAAAACTATATCGTAACACAAATTATGTCTCAATATAGGAGATAGTAGAAATAGACTTTCCAAGTGATAGATAAGTTCAAGTATCCACATACCTTTTGTCGAAGAAGTTCCACAAGCTCCCCTTAGTAGTTCTTCGTCTTCAAGAGATGAACGTCAAGAGATTTAAGCTCAACTACACTATCTATGTCCTAGTCCGAGACATCTACAAATAGGCTAGAAATCAAGACTTATAATTTTGATCACTAACATTGAAAAACATGCTTGAGATAGCAACGCATGCGAGTTCGACCGAGCAATGCTCTAACAATCTCCCCCTTTGTCAATTTTAGTGACAAAACTATCAGTACATATGGATTACAAAAAAGATAAAAAAAATATACCTTCTTATCCACATGATTGATCTCTATGGCATCTTCAACACGACTCGAAATTTTCGTCACTTCGAAGTACTCCATGATCCTAAAGGTTGTAAGTTCAGCATCACAGTTGTTGAAGATCCGTAGCTATAACAATGAGAAAACAAAATGCTCTCAATCATTGTTATACAGTGTCATAGTATTATTACACAACATCAAAGTTCAATTGTATCACAACTTTGACAATAACACTATGGCGATGTGCATCACCCCCCCTAGTCAATACATATCTCAACATGAAGACCACTACCCCTTACATAATGATCCGTAAACCATATGTATTGTAGTGTGAACTACACATTAATTCTCCCCCTTTTTTGTCAGAAAAATTGGCAAAGGTACGAAAATTAGTGGGATCCTAATGAAATTTCCACGGAGATACATCATGACCAAAAGGTGTATCAACATACCAACAAATTTAGATGCAATCATAAAGCCGAAGCTAAATGCATTCATCAAGGAGTTAATAAAGATACAAGATAACCCCTATAAATTCCACAGCCTCACTCCCCATAAAGTTTTGGCAATTAAGCACAAGTTCAAAAGAACTCCCCCCCATCAAATGTCATCTCCGAAGGAACAACAAATGCGACCTTACTTTCTCAAGAAAAGAAGGATTTCTTACAAACACTAGGATACTTGACATAAACATATCTACTGGAAACAAATGCAGACTAGACTAAACACTATTCTGGAGTTCCAAACTTAATTGCCCAAAAGATCGAGATAAAAGCAGGGGAAAGAGTTATGAGGATCTAATGAACTAGAACAACAGCAATAGACTGCCGCAAGTGCTGAAACGTGGCAGTGTCTAATGGTTTGGTGAGAATATCAGCCAATTGTTGTTTAGAAGGCACAAATTCCATAGTGATAATACCATCTTCATAAAGATCTCGAATAAAATGGTACTTGATGTCTATGTGCTTAGTTCTTGAGTGCTCAACAGGATTCTCTGTGATGCGAATCGCACTTGAGTTATCAAAAAAGATCTTCACTATTCCGGAATCAATTCCATAATCAGCAAGCATTTGTTTCATCCATAGAAGTTGAGTACAACATGACCCAGCAGCAATGTATTCTGCTTCACATGTTGAAAGAGATTGTGAATTTTGTTTCTTGCTATGCCAAGCTACAAGATTCATTCCTACAAGTAGAATCCTCCTGATGTACCTTTTCTGTCTTCCACACATCCTGCCCAATCGACATCTGAATAGGCAGTAAGATCAGTGTTAGTATCAAAAGTGTAAGAAAGACCATACCCGGCAGTGTGACTGATGTAACGTATGATCCTCTTTATATCAGCAAGATGAGATTCTTTTGGATTTGCCTGAAATCTAGCACAACAACCAACACTAAAAGCAATATCAGGTCTCTTGGCAGTGAGATCCAAAATACTTCCAATAATAGATCGATAAAATTTTTGATCCACATTTACACCTTTCCCATCTCTATGTAGTTTACCCGTGGTAGGCATAGGAGTGAGTTTTGGAGTTGACTTATCAACACCAAATATTGAGACAAGATTTTTTGCATATTTTTCTTGAGATAAGTAAATTCCATCCTTGTATTGTTGAATTTGTAAACCCAAAAAGAATTTTAATTCACCAACATTGCTCATCTCAAACTCCTTACCAAGAGAGACTTGAAAATCTTTTGCAAGTTTCTCCGATGTTGATCCATAGATGATATCATCTACATACACTTGAGCAATAAAAACATCTTTTCCACTCCATTTGGTAAACAAAGTTTTGTCAGCTCCACCTCTTGAAAAACCTTTCCTAAGAAGAGAAGTGGTTAGTTTTTCAAACCAGGCACGAGGTGCTTGTTTTAACCCGTATAATGCCTTATTGAGTTTAAGGACATGATCAGGGAAATCAAGGTTTTCAAACCCTTTAGGTTGAGCGACATAGACCTCTTCCTTTAATTTTCCATTTAGGAAGGCGGATTTAATGTCCATCTGAAACAGCTTAACCTTAAGAAAACAAGCATGAGCTAACAACAAACAAATGGACTCAAGACGTGCCACAAGAGCAAAGGTTTCGTCAAAATCGATTCCTTCAATATGTGAATAACCCTGAGCGACAAGTCTAGCTTTGTTTCTGACAATGGTGCCAAATTCATCAAACTTGTTCTTGAATATCCATTTAGTACCAACAATATTTATATTGGGGGGACAAGGTACGAGTTTTCATACATCTTGTGTTTCAAATTGATTTAACTCTTCATGCATTTTTTTCACCCAAAAGGGATCACTAAGAGCTTCATTAATGTTTCTAGGTTCCACTTGCGATAGATAACAACCAAAATTGCACATATTTTGAAGTTGACCTCTCGTCTTAGCAGTAGAGTCCTTGCCACCAATAATATTGTTAGTATCATGATTCCTTTGAACCCAAAGGTGTCGTGCGGAGACACGCTCTTGTTCAAGAGGAACATCCTGACTAGAATTTTTCTCCTCATCACTAGAGATATCAGGATCAGCAACCGTTGGAACAACTTCTTCTGATTCTGACGTTTCTTTGACATTCTCAATTGTCTCGGTTGGAGGCAATTCAGTAGGAGAGTCATCATGATGAAAGTTACTTAGATCATCAATGATAACATTAGTTGATTCCATCATGACTTGGGTTCTGAGATTAAAGACTCGGAAACCACGACTGTCAGATGCACAGCCGAGAAAAATTCCCTCATCGCTTTTTGAATCAAACTTCCCTTTCTGTTCTCGATCCTTTAGAATGTAGCACTTACTGCCGAACACTATGAGATAGTGTAAGTTGGGTTTCCTGCCGTACCGCAACTCATAGGGAGTGTTTAAGATCTTTGACCGTAAGTAAACACGATTGATCAAATAGCAAGCTGTAAAATCAGCCTCACCCCAAAATCTTAATGGTAGGTTTTTGTTATGGAGCATTACCCTGGCCATTTCCTGAATATTTCTATTCTTCCTTTCTGCAACTCCATTTGCTTGTGGATTGATTGGTGATGAGTATTGTTGAATAATTTCCAGAGAGTCACAATATTCAAATACCTTGGTATCTTTGAATTCTGTGCCACAATCGCTTCTAATTTTCTTTAGTTTGCGACCTTGCTCATTCTGGATTCTATTAACAATAATCTTGAACTCACTGAGAGTTTTATTCTTGTGAGCCAAGAATGCCACCTAGGTGAATCTAGTGTAATCATCTACCGTAACCAAAGTACATTTATTCCCAACCACTGTAGATTGTTGAATTGGGCCAAAAAGATCCATATGAATTAAATCAAGTGGAGCTTTGGTGAGAATATTTCGGGATGACTTGTGTGGAACTTTCGTTTGTTTACCCTTTTGACAGGCACCACATACACCTTCAACCTTAGCGTTGATTTTGGGAACGCCTCTAAAAAGTTCTTTATTAATGATCTTAGTTAGAAGACGATAATTGATGTGACCAAAACGTTCATGCCAAAGGTGTGTAGATTCAACCTTAGTCGAATTGCAACAGTTACTGAACTGTGTATCTAGAAGATAACAATTATTTTTTCCACGTGATCCTTGAAAAATCACTTTTCCAGATTTGTCGACAATGTCACATCCTTTATCATTGAAGACAACCTTATGGCCCTTGTCACAAATTTGACTTATAGAAAGAAGATTAACAATCATACCTTTAACGTATACGACATCATGAATTTCAGAAACGCCAGGTAATTTGATCGTACCTTTCTTGCTTATGTAACAACATCTTTCATCTCCAAAAGTTACCGGTCCACCATCAAAATCGCTTGAGTTGATGAACCATGAGAGATCTCCAGTCATGTACCTGCTACATCCACTATCAAGGAACCATTGAAAGGGTGGTGTTGATTTCAGAGAAAAAGCTCCCATACTAGCACTACTAACCATTTTGGGCTTTCTTGTTAGTATTGAATGTATTTTAAGAGACGACACAAGTTGAATAGTTTTTTTTTATGAAAATCACTAGCAACATTTAGTCTTCTCTTGAAGGACAAACACACATGTTGAAAGTGATTGTGAGAACCACAAAACAAACATGTACCAACATCATTAACCTTGTTCGAAGAGTTCTGAGCACTGTCAGATTTCACAAATCCTAGACCTTGTTTATCACTTGACATACGGCAATTCTTCAAGGAAGAATTAGAGTTGTTATTCAAAATCCTTGAAAAAGTCTTTATGGACTTCAAATCCTTAAGCTTTGGAAATTCTGCAGCAAGATCAGAATTGATCTGGATTTGTTTATCTAACTTTTTCTGGAGCACAACAACATCTTCAGAGCAATCTTGAATAATAGGTTTTTCATATAACCTTCGCAATGAGAATTATCAATTTCTTTCATCCATCGAAATTTTTCGAAACACAAGAACTTGATAAGTTTTTTTTGAAATCAGGATTCTCAACCTTTTCGATGGTTTCTAGAACACACTCGATGTTGAGTTTATCCATTTATGGTGAAGCGTTTTTAGAGACGATATTTTCCTTCATCAGATCGCTACAAGCACATTCTTATAAGGTCTTTTAACGTGTTTGCCTGCTCTGATATCAATTGAAAATGCGGGGGTCTAACAACCACACCCAACAATTCGTTTTGCAATCTGAGAGGACTTACTCCAATACACTTTCTAGAGAATCAACCAGACAGTCAGACTCAATCTAGAATAGAGTACATCAAAGAGTTTAATATTTCTAACTCTTAATTCAATCCGCAATCAGCAAATCGAAATCTGCGAGCCCAATTGAATAAGAGGAGTAACTTGAATGGTACCAAAGACCAATGTTCAAGTGTCAATCAATGTAAATCAACAACCCAATGTTGGCTATTCTAATTGATTGATCTTAACGCACAACCTGTGATATTCCAATTATATAACAAAATATAATACGGAAAAGAAATAACACAGACACCAGAATTTTGTTAACAAGGAAACCGCAAATGCAGAAAAACCCCGGGACGTAGTCCAGATTGAACACCATACTGTATTAAGCCTCTACAGACACTAGCATACTACCAATTAACTTCGGACTAGACTGTAGTTGAACCCTAATCAATCTCACACCGATTCAAGGTACAGTTGCATGTTATAGTATTTTTCAAGAGGTAAGTAAAAGTTCGTTGCTCGGACTTGAATAGATTTTAAAACGAAAATATATGTACAAATTTGTCACAAGATGTTCGAGAGGTATTGGGACTAAGGACTTGGCCAATTCTTCATGCATGTGGTATATTTTATTTATTCTTAACAATTACTGCTCAAAACATAAATATATGGACTCTTATTTTGCCAAAATAGATTCTCAGAATATTAGTTATAAATCGTAAGCATGGGACATCAAACATTTAAGCAAGCATGCCGCATCAAATAAAATGATAACTAATTAATTAAAATCATTTTTCAATTTTTAATCAGTGCAAAAGTCATAAAAAGAATAAATTAAATTTACCACAATGACGAAAATAGACTCCCTCCGTCGTCCCAATGTTGGGTTTAGCTCCTCATATTAATCATAATCTCAAAATGTTTTATTATTGCTCCAAAGTTGATTACAATTGAGTAAACAATGCAACAGAGAAATCGCAACAGCAGTTCCTGTTGCGAAGACGATGTTGGACTGTTACAGAGAAACAAATGGTGACGGAAAATTAAATGCTGTGGTTTATTTCTCTGTTGCAAAATATGATGAAGAAACTATTGCGATGAAGATAAACGTTGCAGAGCAGTTGAAGAAACAGTTGCAAATGGATGAAGGAACCGTGGCCGATTCCTTGTTCTTCACGGGCAGCAGCAGCAGCAACAGAGTTCTGAAAACTCTGATTTCTGCTCCTCTGGCCCTCCTTTCGACTCCCAACTCTCGACAGCCCTTCCCTGTGATAGTAGCAACCTATTTATACACCTAAGCCTCATTGAATCTCGCCATAACTCCTCAAAAATCTTCACAATGAAGAAAAATATTTTTGAGAATAATTTCTTATTTCTTCCTCTGTGTACGTTAATTGTCTTGGAAATCTTCATAAACTGATTGATACGCATCCTAGGAGAATATCTGGGCTTAACTACACAAACATGCAACATCTTTTACGTGATTATCTTTCCAAAAATGAGACGATATTCTTTTCTCTGTTTTGATTGGGAATTGATTTTATGGACAAATTTGATCGATCCCAACCACCATAATATCTTCATATACTCATATCACATATACCCATTAAGTCTCAGCTCTTTAATCTCGTTAAAACACCTTCAAATGTCGAATTGAAAATCTGCCAGTAAAGGAAAGAATTTTCCCGCCAAAACAAATTTTGAATTTTGAAAGAAGGTCGCCCCTTATCCAGTGGTCGCCCCTTATCCAAAAGCGAGAGTCCGAATAACACTTGTCCTCCGGGTGCCAAAATCAACTTTTCGAGCCGAATTTTCTTAAAATATTTATTTCCAAAAAATACCTACAAATACATAAAATAAAAAAATTAGTACAAAATCGAGTGCCAACAATACGGACATTGAGGACAAATTAGACACAAAAATGTGTCTATCAAATACCCCCAAACTTATTATTTGCTAGTCCTCGAGCAAAATTTATTCTTGAAAAGTGACCGAGTTAATCTCGGGTGGGTTTATCAGAGGTGTACCCACAAAAACCAATACTCCAGACCCTAGCTATCTACGAAAAATCTTGGAAAGCACTAAAGAACCTCCTTGGTTGGCATACTTATTAATTACAGGAGGAAGTACCCTGACGCGAAATTCCAATTGCTGTATACGAGTTTGCACTCAAGCATACTAAAATTCATATAAGTGACAGAGCTCTACTAAGATAGTTTCACGATGGACATCACACTCGGAGTCAGACTAATCACATGAAAAGATTAAGAAGATGGAAAAAGAAAAATGTAGATGGTTGAAAAGCGAACGGTGTTTCCCATATCTGTCTGAAGGCCTCTGCCAAGATGAACCTAACCTAAATGACTGAGATACCGGTCTGACTAATATTAACACACTGGCATATACAAGGGAACCAGTGGTCAATAACTTAAATCTAGATCAACAAACTGGCAAATACAAGGGAACCAGCAGTTGACTACACATAACAATAATCATTTTTTTTTTTAACTTAACGGCATGGATCTTTTGGATCCAAGCGCATGTTTTTTGTCAGCAGATTACACGATAGTTCCCACGGGTCCTGCATTCCACGCTTGCTTAGGCGACGGAAACAGGGAGAACACACGCATATTGCTATCCAAGTGTTAATACTTATTCCGATTGGTCTAACTGGTCCAGTCTTTTTTTTTTTTTTTTTTTTTTTTTTTTTTTTTTTTTGAAAAGGTAACTCAGTCACTCTATTTCACCCTAGCAAAGGTAACAACTTGAATCGTGTGCCCCACCAAATCACTTGAAATAAAAGAAAACTAAAAATAGAAAGTGAAAGTGAAAAGGACTCGACAAGATATGGCGAAACTATCATGTTATTTCTAACACCTGAGCTCTGTGCTTTTATGAATAGACTCTATAGATGTTTCCATCTAGTCAGATTGGTTCCTCAACTCCTAAAATAAAAATGTTTCCATCCACTTAGATTGGTTAGTGCTATCCTAAATACGCATAAATTTCTAGGCTCTGGAGTTTATTTATTGCGCAACTAAAAAGTTTCTCCCAATACCCCCAAACTTAAATCTAACATTGTCCTCAATGTTCTAAAGATAAAATTAAAAACATGAACAAGGAGAAACGGTTACTATTTGAAGTAAAAGAGTTAAGGAAGGATATTACCGTGTTGCGTGAGATTGGGTTACCTCGCAAGAAGTGCTAAGTTTAAAGTCTTCAGCCAGACTTAGGAAAGGATTAGTCAACTCGAACCATAAAGTAACAGTCGAAATAACTATGGGTCTTCAAAACTAAATAGAGCTGACCAAAGGAAACTACAATAACCCAAGAAAGTGAACATGTACTGCATACCCTTATCTAGTTTCCTGATGAAGATACCTATGTCCCATTGTGGTTCAGGTTCAGGTTCTATGAAAGGATCTTGATAGAATATTTTCATTGGCTGCGTTTCTTCATAGATGGGATCCGAATCACTAGGTCTTAGAGTCTGTAAAAACTCAAATACGAACTTAGAATCACGAAGTAATAACCTAAATAATTGCGGATCCTCTCAGTCAATCAGATATGACTTACAAAGTTGACCACAGTGAGAATTGTGGTCATTCTTAAGCAAATGTGTCGATTCTAATTTTCTAAGGCATTTAGGTTTAGTCTCACAACTTAATAAGTGACACATTTGAAATCTATACGTTCCCACAATTGGAAGAAAACTATTTGGTGGGAAAACAAAATCAATCTTGGTATTATTGCCTGGGTTAACCACATCAACCAGAGGATGGGTTTCTAACATTTGAGACTCTTGTTGGATATCATTAGGTTCTGGAAAACGATTATGAAGATAATCTTGTAAGATGGTTGAGGCATTGATTTCAAGTCCCAAGTGAGGGACCTTACTAAGAGTTAAAGCACATGGAGAATGATACTCACCCCCAAACTTAGAGTTTTCGGCGTCTCTAGATAGACTGGTCATAACCTCCCTAATTTCTAGGTCGGCAATTGATTTTTCTAAGTCAGGTTCATCCTCGCTAATCTCTACGAGTTCATCTAAGACTATTGTTTCTAAATTTTTTGACTCGATCTCAAGATAAACTGGTTCCTCTAAACCATCATCGGTTTCGTAAACAGGATATACTACATCGTCTGAAACGTGGGTATCTCTAGTCAAATCCTCGTCCTTTTGAATAGGTGAATAATTTTTAAAATTATTAGGATCTGAACCAGAAATAATATAATCATTATAAGGCTCAACTGGGGTAACAAATTCCTGATCACTATTCCCACATATTTCAGATTCTTCATCATCACTATCCTCATCATCATGATACAATTTTTGAAATTCAAGAATTCTCAATCTTTGTTCCAAACTACATGGTCTATGTTTATAATATTTCTCATAGATCGTTAGAGGTGATTCCTCAATAAAAGTTGGAGTATCCATATAACGCTGCCCACGCATATATTCACAAAGAGTCATTTCCGAAGACGTCTCTTGATAACGAGAATTTCTAGACATATATACTCGCAACGTCATCGCAGGTGGCGTCTCCTCAAAAGGATTCATCACCGAAGAAATATAAACTACAGAGGGATTCTATACAATCACAAACAAGGCCGACTCGACTCCACCAAAGCAAACCTAAAGATTTCTAGCAAACAAAAAGCATGATGGCTCCACTTAGATTGTTTCTAGACCAGCTTCTATCTTTCGAAAGGAAATTCGTTGCAATTTGAGCAAACCCTTCTGGAATCAATCCGAGTCAAAGTAAGTTGAATTGAGGCGAGGGAAGCTCAGTGGAGCTTTGATACCCAAGGCCTCACCGCTATCACAAGGCGGCGCAGTCACGCATTCAACTCACAGAAACCATCATGAACTTTGGAGTGTGCTTAAAGAGCAACCAATATTTTTCGAACGAGTTTCCTATTAAGCTCGTTACCCTATGGGTCTCGTTCTATTCCAAATTTTAAGCTTGGGTTCGCGTTAGGTTTCGTTTTCCTAAGGCGGGCAAGAAGGGAACGGTGATGAAATCCGAACCCTTATCTTGTTTAGGCCAGGCCTTGCCCTTTACTAGGAAAATAAAGACAGTCCGGTTCTTCCTCAAACAATTATCACCTTAAGGCAGACAGTAACCCGCTTGCAGAAGATTCGCGGGTGTTTCGATTGGACTTACCTCCCGTAACAGACAGGCGATGAACCGTTGTCGTCGACTCGGGCCACGACTCCTATGCCGTGTACGAACCCGAGGGCCCGAGACGATATAGTAATCGTCGTCCTTCCCTGCACACAGTTTATATAATTTTTTTTTTTTTAATAATAATACCCTTCCGTAGGGTTAAAAAAAAATAATAACAAAGTCCAAGAGTCCAGTCCAAAGTCCAAATAAATAAATAAAGAAAAAAAATTACAGTTTTCCTCACACACTCTAAAAAAAAAAATTTAAAAATTAAATCCTAAAATTGTCCTTTTTTTCTTCTCTTTTCGCTTTTCGCTTTAAGATTTTTCCTCTCCAAGTCCTTAGTTTTCACTTTGAACCTGCAAAATAAAGACAAAAAGAAACGTAAAAGGGAACAAACAATTCTAAAAAATAAAATAATAATAAACCTAAAAAAAATAAATCAATCTATATACAAGTCCGCGTCGGCGGCGCCATTTTGTTATAGTATTTTTCAAGAGGTAAGTAAAAGTTCGTTGCTCGGACTTGAATAGATTTTAAAACGAAAATATATGTACAAATTTGTCACAAGATGTTCGAGAGGTATTGGGACTAAGGACTTGGCCAATTCTTCATGCATGTGGTATATTTTATTTATTCTTAACAATTACTGCTCAAAACATAAATATATGGACTCTTATTTTGCCAAAATAGATTCTCAGAATATTAGTTATAAATCGTAAGCATGGGACATCAAACATTTAAGCAAGCATGCCGCATCAAATAAAATGATAACTAATTAATTAAAATCATTTTTCAATTTTTAATCAGTGCAAAAGTCATAAAAAGAATAAATTAAATTTACCACAATGACGAAAATAGACTCCCTCCGTCGTCCCAATGTTGGGTTTAGCTCCTCATATTAATCATAATCTCAAAATGTTTTATTATTGCTCCAAATTTGATTACAATTGAGTAAACAATGCAACAGAGAAATCGCAACAGCAGTTCCTGTTGCGAAGACGATGTTGGACTGTTACAGAGAAACAAATGGTGACGGAAAATTAAATGCTGTGGTTTATTTCTCTGTTGCAAAATAGGATGAAGAAACTGTTGCGATGAAGATAAACGTTGCAGAGCAGTTGAAGAAACAGTTGCAAATGGATGAAGGAACCGTGGCCGATTCCTTGTTCTTCACGGGCAGCAGCAGCAGCAGCAACAGAGTTCTGAAAACTCTGATTTCTGCTCCTCTGGCCCTCCTTTCGACTCCCAACTCTCGACAGCCCTTCCCTGTGATAGTAGCAACCTATTTATACACCTAAGCCTCATTGAATCTCGCCATAACTCCTCAAAAATCTTCACAATGAAGAAAAATATTTTTGAGAATAATTTCTTATTTCTTCCTCTGTGTACGTTAATTGTCTTGGAAATATTCATAAACTGATTGATACGCATCCTAGGAGAATATCTGGGCTTAACTACACAAACATGCAACATCTTTTACGTGATTTTCTTTCCAAAAATGAGACGATATTCTTTTCTCTGTTTTGATTGGGAATTGATTTTCTGGACAAATTTGATCGATCACAACCACCATAATATCTTCATATACTCATATCACATATACCCATTAAGTCTCAGATCTTTAATCTCGTTAAAACACCTTCAAATGTCGAATTGAAAATCTGCCAGTAAAGGAAAGAATTTTCCCGCCAAAACAAATTTTGAATTTTGAAAGAAGGTCGCCCCTTATCCAGTGGTCGCCCCTTATCCAAAAGCGAGAGTCCGAATAACACTTGTCCTCCGGGTGCCAAAATCAACTTTTCGAGCCGAATTTTCTTAAAATATTTATTTCCAGAAAATACCTACAAATACATAAAATAACAAAATTAGTACAAAATCGAGTGCCAACAATACGGACATTGAGGACAAATTAGACACAAAAAATGTGTCTATCAAATACCCCCAAACTTATTATTTGCTAGTCCTCGAGCAAAATTTATTCTTGAAAAGTGACCGAGTTAATCTCGGGTGGGTTTATCAGAGGTGTACCCACAAAAACCAATACTCCAGACCCTAGCTATCTACGCAGAACCTTGGAAAGCACTAAAAAACCTCCTTGGTTGGCATACAATTATTGACTCTAAGAGGAAGAACCCTGATGCGAAATTCCAATTGGTGTACACGAGTTTGCACTCAAGCATACTAAAATTCATATAAGTGACAGAGCTCTACTAAGATAGTTTCACGATGGACATCATACTCGGAGTCAGACTAATCACATGAAAAGATTAAGAAGATGGAAAAAGAAAAATGTAGATGGTTGAAAAGTGAACGGTGTTTCCCATATCTGTCTGAAGGCCTCTGCCAAGATGAACCTAACCTAAATGACTGAGATACCGGTCTGACTAATATTAACACACTGGCATATACAAGGGAACCAGTGGTCAATAACTTAAATCTAGATCAACAAACTGGCAAATACAAGGGAACCAGCAGTTGACTACACATAACAATAACCATTTTTTTTTTCATAACGGCATGAATAGATCTTTTGGATCCAAGCGCATGCTTCTTGTCAGCAGATTACACGATAGTTCCCACGGGTCCTGCATTCCACGCTTGCTTAGGCGACGGAAACAGGGAGAACACACGCATATTGCTATCCAAGTGTTAATACTTATTCCGATTGGTCTAACTGGTCCGGTCTTTTTTTTTTTTTTTTTGTAACTCAGTCAATCTAATTCACCCTAGCAGTGGTAACAACTTGAATCGTGTGCCCCACCTAATCACTTAGAGAAACATAGTTTAAAAAAATAAAATAAAAATAAAGAAATGAAAAGGACTCAACGAGATATGGTGAAACTATCATGTTATTACTAACACCTGAGCTCTGTGCTTTTATGAATAGACTCTTTCGATGTTTCCATCTAATCAGATTGGTTCCTCAACTCCTATAACCAAGATGTTCCCATCCACTTAGATTGGTTAGTGCAAACCTTAATAGGCATAAATTTCTAGGCTCTGGAGTTTACTAATTGCAACTAAAAAGTTTCTCCCATACCCCCAAACTTAAATCTAACATTTTCCTCAATGTTCTAAAGATGAAATTAAAAGCATGAACAAGGATAAACGGTTACTATTTGAAGCAAAAGAGTTAAAGAAGGATATTACCGTGTTGCATGAGATTGGGTTACCTCCCAAGAAGTGCTAAGTTTAAAGTCTTCATCCAGACTTAGAAAAGGATTGGTCAACTCGAACCATAAAGTAACAGTCAAAATAACTGTGGGTCTTCAAAACCAAATAGAGCTGGCCATAGGAAACTGCAGTGAACCAAGAAAATGGACAAGAATAGCATGCCCTTACCTAGTTTCCTGAAAACTATCGCTAATTGCGGTTCAGGTTCTATGAAAGGGTCTAAATAGAATATTTTCATTGGCTGTGTTTCTTCATAGATGGGATCCGAATCACTAGGTCTTAGAGTCTGTAAAAACTCAAATACGAACTTAGAGTCACGAAGTAATAACCTAAATAATTGCGGATCCCCTAAGTCAATCAGATATCACTTACAAAGTTGACCATAATAATGGTCATTCTTAAGAAAATGTGTCGACCCTAATATCCTAAAGTAATTAGGTTTAGTCTCAAAACTTAATATCCGACACATCTGAAAATCATATGTTCCCACAATTGGAAGAAAAGTTTTTGGTGGGAAAACAAAGTCAATCTTGGTATCATAGCCTGGGTTAACCATATCAACCAGAGGATGGGTTTCTAACAACTGAGCTTCTCTATGGACATCATTAGGTTCGGGAAAACATGTATGAAGATAATCTTGTAATATAGTTGAGGAATAAATGTCAAGTCCTACACGAGGGAACTTTCTAAGAGTTAAAGCACATGGAGAATGATAATCACCCCCAAACTTAGAGTTTTCTGTGTCTCTAGAAAGACTAGTCACAACTTCCCTAATTTCTAGGTCATCAGATTCCTGGAAATGGTCAATTGATTCTTCTAAGTCAGGTTCATCCTCACTCATCTCTACGAGTTCATCTTCTTCGTCTAAGACTATTGTTTCTAAATCGCTATACTCTAAAACATTATTCTCAGAATAAACTCGTTCCTCTAAATCATTATCGGCTTTGTAAACAGGAAATACTACATCTTCTAAAACGAGGGTATCTCTAGTCAAATCCT
Organism: Papaver somniferum; assembly: GCF_003573695.1. Taxonomy (NCBI): domain Eukaryota; kingdom Viridiplantae; phylum Streptophyta; class Magnoliopsida; order Ranunculales; family Papaveraceae; genus Papaver; species Papaver somniferum. The sequence goes on along the minus strand of NC_039362.1, from coordinate 98,542,671 downwards.
CGTCCTTTTGAATAGGTGAATAATTATTAAAATTATTTGGATTTGAACTAGAAATAATATTATCATTGTAAAGCTCAATTGGAGTAACCATTTCCTGATCACTATTCCTACATAAGTATGATTCTCCATCAACACTATCCTCATCATAATAACATGAAAAAGATCGAACCTCATCAAAACAAGTAGTGCTACCAATTCTCACCTTGTCATCTTGATTATGAAAATAACTATCCTCATTTTTAAGGGTATTATTGGAAACACTATATTGGAAAGTAAGATTATTTCGAGCAAGTCTTTCGTTCGTCTCAGCCATCAGCTTGAGGGATTCCTCTATAGAAAGTTCACTCATTATTGTAGTTCTTTCGTCTAGAATTACACTATTCATCTCAGCTAACTTACGTGTCGACTCAGCTAACTCCCTGAGGGACTCTTCTAAAGGAGGAATAGGAACAGAGGGATCATAAAAAGGACTACTTTTCAATAGTTTGATTGTATCCTCTAGAGACGAAGAACTAGTACTATAATCTTCTTTCTCGTAAGACTGATGCATGTGTGGATAGTAATTGGGCTCACCAGGGTATGACCCATATCCTTCCAAAGGATGGCGTTCCCAACCACTATTCCCAACATGGTCATAGAAAGGATGATGTCCATATTCAAATTCAGGTCGATAATCATTGTATTGGATTCTATCATACCAGTTCGACATTCTTAATTGCAAGGGAATTCTACACAATCACAAACAAGGCTGACTCGACCAAATCAAACCTATAAAATCTAGCAAACAACAAGCATGATGGCTCCACTTAGATTGTTTCTAGACCAGCTTCTAATCCTTCGAAAGGGAATTCGTTACAATTTAAGCAAACCCCTCTGGAATCAATCTGAGTCAAAGTAAGTTGAATTGAGGCGAGGGAAGCTCAGTGGAGCTTTGATACCCAAGGCCTCACCGCTATCACAAGGCGGCGCAGTCACGCATTCAACTCACAGAAACCATCATGAACTTTGGAGTGTGCTTAAAGAGCAACCAATATTTTTTGAACGAGTTTCCTATTAAGCTCGTTACCCTATCGGTCTCGTTCTATTCCAAATTTTAAGCTTGGGTTCGCGTTAGGTTTCGTTTTCCTAAGGCGGGCAAGAAGGGAGCGGTGATGAAATCCGAACCCTTATCTTGTTTAGGCCAGGCCTTGCCCTTTACTAGGAAAATAAAGACAGTCCGGTTCGTCCTCAAACAATTATCACCTTAAGGCAGACAGTAACTCGCTTACAGGAGATTCGCGAGTGTTTCGATGGACTTACCTCCCGTACCAGACGGGCGATGAACCGTTGTCGTCGACTCGGGCCACGACTCCTATGCCGTGTGCGAACCCGAGGGGCCGAGACGATATAGTAATCGTCGTCCTTCCCTGCACACAGTTTATATAATTTTTTTTTATTTTTTTTTTAATAATACCCTTCTGTAGGGTTAAAAAAAGAATAAAGTCCAATTGTTCAAAGTCCAAAGTCCAAAATAAATAAATAAATAAATAAATTACAGTTTTCCTCACACACTCTAAAAAAATTAAAAATTAAAAATTAAATCCTAAAATTGTCCTTTTTTCTTCTCTTTTCGCTTTTCGCTTTAAGCTTTTTCCTCTCCAAGTCCTTAGTGCTCCACTTCGAACCTGCAAAATAAAGACAAAAAGAAACGTAAAAAGGAACAAACAATTCTAAAAAAAAATAATAAACCTAAAAAAAAAATCAATCTATATACAAGTCCGCGTCGGCGGCGCCATTTTGTTATAGTATTTTTCAAGAGGTAAGTAAAAGTTCGTTACTCGGACTTGAATAGATTTTAAAACGAAAATATATGTACAAATTTGTCACAAGATGTTCGAGAGGTATTGGGACTAAGGACTTGGCCAATTCTTCATGCATGTGGTATATTTTATTTATTCTTAACAATTACTGCTCAAAACATAAATATATGGACTCTTATTTTGCCAAAATAGATTCTCAGAATATTAGTTATAAATCGTAAGCATGGGACATCAAACATTTAAGCAAGCATGCCGCATCAAATAAAATGATAACTAATTAATTAAAATCATTTTTCAATTTTTAATCAGTGCAAAAGTCATAAAAAGAATAAATTAAATTTACCACAATGACGAAAATAGACTCCCTCCGTCGTCCCAATGTTGGGTTTAGCTCCTCATATTAATCATAATCTCAAAATGTTTTATTATTGCTCCAAAGTTGATTACAATTGAGTAAACAATGCAACAGAGAAATCGCAACAGCAGTTCCTGTTGCGAAGACGATGTTGGACTGTTACAGAGAAACAAATGGTGACGGAAAATTAAATGCTGTGGTTTATTTCTCTGTTGCAAAATATGATGAAGAAACTGTTGCGATGAAGATAAACGTTGCAGAGCAGTTGAAGAAACAGTTGCAAATGGATGAAGGAACCGTGGCCGATTCCTTGTTCTTCACGGGCAGCAGCAGCAGCAGCAACAGAGTTCTGAAAACTCTGATTTCTGCTCCTCTGACCCTCCTTTCGACTCCCAACTCTCGACAGCCCTTCCCTGTGATAGTAGCAACCTATTTATACACCTAAGCCTCATTGAATCTCGCCATAACTCCTCAAAAATCTTCACAATGAAGAAAAATATTTTTGAGAATAATTTCTTATTTCTTCCTCTGTGTACGTTAATTGTCTTGGAAATCTTCATAAACTGATTGATACGCATCCTAGGAGAATATATGGGCTTAACTACACAAACATGCAACATCTTTTACGTGATTATCTTTCCAAAAATGAGACGATATTCTTTTCTCTGTTTTGATTGGGAATTGATTTTATGGACAAATTTGATCGATCCCAAACACCATAATATCTTCATATACTCATATCACATATACCCATTAAGTCTCAGCTCTTTAATCTCGTTAAAACACCTTCAAATGTCGAATTGAAAATCTGCCAGTAAAGGAAAGAATTTTCCCGCCAAAACAAATTTTGAATTTTGAAAGAAGGTCGCCCCTTATCCAGTGGTCGCCCCTTATCCAAAAGCGAGAGTCCGAATAACACTTGTCCTCCGGGTACCAAAATCAACTTTTCGAGCCGAATTTTCTTAAAATATTTATTTCCAAAAAATACCTACAAATACATAAAATAACAAAATTAGTACAAAATCGAGTGCCAACAATACGGACATTGAGGACAAATTAGACACAAAAATGTGTCTATCATTGCACTCCTTACGTCTCTGATACCAGCAGGATACTACACACTTGATTCCCTTAGCTGATCTCACCCACAACTAAGAGTTGCTACGACCCAAAGTCGAAGACTTGATAGAAAAATCTGTCTCACACAGAAAAGTCTATAGGATTGAATAAATCTGTCTCCCACAGAAATACCAAAGAGTTTTTGTTCCGTCTTTTGATAAATCAAGGTGAACATGAACCAATTGATAAACCAGACTTATATTCCCGAAGAAAAGCCTAGTATTATCAATCACCTCACAATAAACATAATCGACAAGCGAAACAAGTTATTGTGGAATCACAAACGATGAGACGAAGTTTGTTTGTGATTACTTTTGTATCTTTCCTATCTGAGATATAAAATCTCGAGCCAATTATTTCAATTGCACTCAACACGATAGAAACAACAAGATCAGATCATGCAACTACATAGATAATAGTTGGGTCTGGCTTCACAATCCCAATGAAGTCTTCAAGTCGTTAACCTACGGGGTCTCGAGAAGAAACCTAAGGTTAAAGGAGAATCGACTCTAGTTATGCAACTAGTAATACACAGGAGGTGTGGGGATTAGTTTTCCCAGTTGCTAGAGTTCTCCTATATATAGTTTTCAAATCATGGTTTGCAATCCAAGTTACCTTGGTAACAAAGCATTCGATAATCACGGTTAGATGAAAAACCTGATTCAACCAAGTTATTATCTTTCAACCGTTAGATCGAACTTATCTTGTTATACACAAATGAAATGTACCCTCATTTAGGTTTATGTAACCGTACCTAAACGTGTACGCCATGTTGGTTCACAAATAGTTAACCGAGGTTAGCCATATGATTACTCTCATATTAACCTTATTCATCTTAACCATAACTAGTTCAAATGACTCAAATGAAACTAGTTAAGAGTTGTTCAATTTTTTAGAAAACTCAATTAAAACCAAATCGGTTTAATTCACTTGAATCAATCATGAATATTATAGCCACGGTTTGCAAATATTGCATTCCTTATGATTTAAATGTTTAAGTCCATGAACTGACCGACTTGACAAAGTAACCAACTTAAGTATGCGTACTTAAGCAACCGGTTTTGAGTTTTTCAAGTTTCCAAACTCAGTAGAAATTTTCGGTCAAAAACTTCCGTCAGTACGCATACTTAAGGTGACTAGTTAAGAGTTTTGCCAAAACCAAACTCAGCAGAAATTCTCGGTTCGAGAACTTCCGCCCGTACGCATACTTAACCAGTCTCCTTCACCAATTTCGTATACACACATATGCATACTCTTGGCTCCCGGTTGATGGACTTATACACTAATGAGCGAACACACTATATATGCTTATATCCAAAGATGGTTACATCATTAAGTCTTTTTTTTAATCATTGAAACATTCTTCTATAATGACAATAGTTGTTTTCACACACTATTAGCATCAAAGCAATTTTCAAGATATTGAAATAATCATTGTCGAAACATTCCAAGACTACATCAAATAATTGTATCACACATACCATGTAAGATATTACTCGACAACTTTCTCATGATATAAGATGAACTTGGTCGAAGCGAAAGCTTACCAACACATATTTCGAGAAATATGTAAGCGAGATGTACTCAGCTCGAAATCTCAAATGTGTATAAAGAAAACTATATCGTAACACGACTTATATCTCATTATAGGAGATAGTAGGAATAGACTTTGCAAGTTATAGATAAGTTCAAGTCTCCACATACCTTTTGTCGAAGAAGTTCCACAAGCTCCCCTTAGTAGTTCTTTGTCTTCAAGAGATGAACGTCGAGAGATTTAATCTCAACTACACTATCTATTTCCTAGTCCGAGACATCTACAAATAAGCTAGAAATCAAGACTTATAGTTTTAATCACTAACATTGACAAAGATGCTTGAGATAGCAACGCATGCGAGTTCGACCGAGCAAACATCATAAGTTCAAACAGACTTCTGATATTTCGACTTAGGGTAGGTTGGTGAACCATCAAGCTGTTGATGGTGGATTTTCGACAAAGGCTAAAATCATAGTCTTGCATATTGCTGATCGAGCAATCAGATGAGTATTGAGATCCATTTCTCTCGTTTAAGCATGAAAACTCATGCCACAATGATTTCTGACTGAATGTATTGCCTCTCAGAACATCCGTAAGAGCCTCTGAATGAGTGTATTGTCTCTCAGAGCATACATATGCAGTCTCACAACTGAGACCACGACATATTTCATTAACTGAGCAATTTCAGTAATCACTTCTGCGTAAAATCGAAATTATTGGATGGATCCTAGATGCATTAATCACTAGTATAGAGCAATAACGTCTTCAGGATGTCGCAATGTTCCCTGATTTTACAGAATAAACATTCAAATCAAGTATTACGCTTCAACTAGCTCATACCTCAATTTTCAAATAATTATAATGCTCCTAGACAGCTTGCCTGCTAGTATAGAGCCATCAATTAATTATTTCTAGTTGCAATATTCATCAACTGAATTCCTAGAAAATTTTCTATGTTCTTCATAATATTTTATTACTTCAATTCATGGCTCTTCCCAGCAGAATTCCATGAGTTAGTAATAAATATTCAACGTACGGGCATTTGAGCCACTACCGAGTAAGACCCGAGGAAATGGTGCAAGTGTACTTAGCAATAATGCACAAACGAGCACCCGAATGCATGAACGAGCATTTAAAAATACGAACGAGGAAACCTATGTAAAGTAGGGAAGAAAATAATAACAATAAAATATTTAAAAGGGAGCCTAGGGGACCATGCCCAACGGCCGGTCATGTCGTCATGGCCGGTCCCATGCCTCTTCCTTTATTTTATCTAATTTTATTATTTTTCCCTGATCTCATGAAACTCCTTCATTCGAGAAAACTTCCTCGATTCAAGAAAAACTTCCTCGATTCGAGCAAAACTCTTATTTCCCCGCATGGTGAAATCAACATAAAATAAGGAAGAGTGTCACGAGACCGGGCTTACTGGACGGCCATGCCCTAGCCGTGGCCGGTCCCATAACCTCTATGATTCCTTATTTTATTATTATTCCTTCTCTTGTCTCATGAAAACTCCTTCATGTGAGCAAATTCCCTTGTTTGAGCAAAACTCCCAGTTTCATCATATTTCCTTCACATGATGAAAATAATATAAAATAGGGAAAGGTGTCACGGGACCGGACCTACTATCCGGCAGGCCATGCCCTAGCCGTGGTCGGTCCACACATTGTAATTATTTATTTTATTATTATTATTATTATTTCCATCATCTCATGAAACTCCTCTGTTTGATAAAAACCCTGGTTTCTCCATATTTTCTTAAATATTGCTCAAATGCGCGTCAGAAAATATCAAAATTCTCAGGACTGAGACACGAACACTATGGTGACGCGGGAATGTTACCTTGACCAACCAGGGTCAGCCCTTTGGCTTGCAGGAAGCCGGTCCCACATATTTTCATAATTTGACCAAATTTGTTCATATTAGGTTCAAACTTTTCCAAACAACTTGTACTTTCATTAAACGATCGTCAGTCGGTCCCATGACCGCCAGGGCGGGTTTCATGACTTCTTGGTCGGTCCCTCACTTCTTGATAATTAGGTTTTATCACCTAAAGCTCGGAGGGGCAATGATTAAACCAGCATTTAATCATCCTTTCTGCAACTAGTCTTCAAGGGACTTTAGTATTTGCTCACTCGAGCATCTGGGCACTACATGGTCGGCCCATCATCCAATGTAGTCGGTCCCTCTTTTCACGCAGTGGTTGATTTTTCATAAAATCATCAATTGACAACAATTAATAAAAATTAGGGTTTCGAATCTAATGCTCCGCAAACCATAATTCTAAACAGTTTCAAATACTAATAATTTTATGTTGATCCTGCAATCGACATTTTAATTGATTATACTCGGTCCAGTTGCCAGTATCTTAAGTTAATATTTTATTTGGTCCTGTTAGAGCACTGCTCGGTCGAACTCGCATGCGTTGCTTTCTCAAGCATGTTTGTCAATGTTAGATGATCGGAGCCTAAAATACATCTTTTGAATATCGATTTCCTATGCTTTTCTTAACTATTTCTCTTGTATTTTTTGTATATTACGCTGTTTCCATTTTATAGGTGTTTTGGAGTCATGCAACGGGAAAGGAGGAAAAACGAAGCCTAATTCGTTGTTTTGGTAGCGGCTCAAAGTGTAGCATGAATATAAGTCTACAGTGTGCTGAAAATACAGATTACCGGAGCATCCATAAGTTCTGATTGGGGCTGCCACACAAAGACTCCATTTATACCAGCAAAATTCTTTACTACTTAAACTACAGAACTGGGTCTAGACTTGTATTTTATAGCAGCTGCATCATTGCCTCACGACAAGTACAGGTCTTTCACCTGGTTCACTGCCGATAGTTCAAGTTTGTTAGCCATATCCCGATGACAAGTATACAAAGGCAAGAAATAGACGAAGCAGTACTGAGTTAAGAGAGGTTCGAGTTGATTCCTAGAATACACAGAAGAAACCCAATATTCTTCCATTGATTCCTGGGTACATATGACGAGTTTGAGAAGAAATCGAAGATGGGTTTCAGCTAAACTGGAAGTTGGCAATAAAACAAAAGAGAACAGTTCGAGAATTTGTGCTGTTATGGGTGAAGTTCAAGCCAAGAGTCAGGGAAGAAATTGATGTTCCTGTCATTGAAATAGATGATCAACAGAGAGATTAAAGAAGAGACATTGAGTTCTGATATGATGAATGATTATCAATGTGTGTGTTGAATGTGAATCCTTGCAGGGAAGGAGTTGTGCAATCTACAGGATACAGCCGGTACACATCCTTCATCAGTTTGCAACACGCACATAGAGTGTTTGTAAGAAGGCCTGAGCCACCAGATTTACACATTCAAGTTCAGTTGCAACCAGGTGCTGCTCCAGGTTTGCTATCAGCTATACCCATGGAGGGATTTACTGTTTAGTCCAGAAAACCCGACCAGGGTTACTGGCTAGTCCAGCGCCAAAAAATATTTAATCCCCAGTCCAAATAAGTTTTGAAAAGAGTAAAATTACTCTACTAACCCTAGTATATAACATTACGTATAATAATACATATGTAATATACTAGTTACTAGTAGTAACTAGTAACTAGTATGTAGTAATAACATATGTAGTATGTAATATACTAGTAGTAACTAGTATGTAGTATGTAGTAATAACATATGTAGTATGTAGTATACTAGTAGTAACTAGTATACTAGTAGTAATATGTTATGTATTGATACTACATATTGATATGTAGTATGTTATGTATTGATACTACATATTGACATGTAGTATGTTATATATTGATATGTAGTATGTTTGATATGTAATATGTAATATGTTATGTATTGATACTACATATTGATATGTAGTATGTTATATATTGATATGTAGTATATTTGATACGTAGTATGTTATATATTGATACTACATATTGATTATACTAGTAGTAATATGTTATGTATTGATACTACATATTGATATGTAGTATGTTATGTATTGATACTACATATTGACATGTAGTATGTTATATATTGATATGTAGTATGTTTGATACGTAGTATGTTATATATTGATACTATATATTGATATGTATTATATGTTATGTATTGATACTACATATTGATATGTAGTATGTTATATATTGATATGTAGTATGTTATATATTGATACTACATATTGATATGTAGTATGTTATGTATTGATACTACATATCAAAAAAAATTGTTATGTATTGATACTACATATTTTACTACTAGTACTAGTTACTACTAGTTTACTAGTATACTATACTATAGTAGTATACTAGTTTAGTATAGTAAAGTAGTTACATAATTTACTAGTAATAATAAGATATTTTTGTTACTACTAGTACAATACATATTAATATGTAGTATCACCGTATTGATACTACTAGTATGTAGTAACATACTAATAGTAACATTTACATGTGTTGATACTAATTAGACCTGGAAGGGTGTTTTAGGAATTTATAAAATACACTTTATAGTCTCCTCGAAGTTTTTGGACTCGAGAGTAAATAATCTAATCCAAAAACATGTTTTTGGACTAGAGAGTAAATCTTTTCCACGGGTGGACTAGCCATTAACTGGGTCTGCTAGAACTGGACTAGCCAGTAATTACTACATACCCATGGCTCTGCTTAGGTATTTACAAAGGGTTCAGAGAAGATTCAGAGCTCAAATTATTCACAGCCTCAACTTCAGTTGCAACTAGTTCTCACAGCCAACAACCAAGGATTCGTGGAACTGAGTTTTAAGGGAGTGCAAGTGCAGGTTTACTTCGTTGCACCAGGTCCTGTGGTTTGGTTTTGCAGTAGCTAGGACTCGATTTTAGGTTACTGCCGCGGTTTACAATGGGTTAGGACTAGATTTAGAAACTCAAGGAAGAAACGGACTTGGTGTTGCTTGTCACAATGGTTGGCTTTGATGGTTAGTCGTGGTTGCCGAAGGTCAGTACAGGTTTTGAAGCCGAGTGGATAAGGGACTGTTTGAACTTATTTCTTTAGAGTTTTGGGTTAAACAACAACAGCGAGAAGTCAGTAAAGTATGTGTATTTCTGCCGCCATTAAGTAAATCTGCTTCCGTTGATATCTTGACTAATATAGGGAGATTAAGAAGTGCTTAAGATTTAGAAGTTGTGATGTATTAGGAGTTTGGATTGCGTGGGATTGTGGCTAGGGTATTGAGCTATAAAACTGAAACTAGGGTTATAACACATCATCTCATACCACCTTCAACTGCCGCCTGTTTTGCATCACCAACAGAGAGGAGCTCTCTGCTCCTCTCTAATCTCTATCACCACCACAGTTTGCATTACTATCCCTCCTGCATCCACTGCATACCATAACCATCACATACACCATCTGCATCACCACCTCCTCTGCACAACCTCCATTCCACTTCACCTGCATCCATCCAGTCACCACCTTCATAATTTGCATCTCATCTATCCCACCTGCATATTACCACCAGCATACACCCACCAACAGTAACAGCTGGAGTTCAGTTCATCTTCCATTCACTACAACAACTTCCAGCCATCACCAGCACTCCACCTGTTCGCAGCAACTCCAACTAGCATCAACGGCAGTAGAACAGTACCACCTCCACAGTTCCAGTACATACGTCTCCACCGTGTCATCCAGTCCACAATACCATTCCACCATCACCTGCTACTGTTGCTGTTTTGGTTTGCGCGTCTCAGTTTCATATTTTCTTTTTTGTTTCACTATGAACTCCATTAGCTAATTGCATATTGATTATGGACGATTTCGACGTCCGAACATGATTCACAATTGATATTTAAACAACCTGATTTCCTTGCAATTGTCTTATTATTGTTCATTTTCTGTGGTACCAATAATGTTTATGAGTTATTTATCAATCGTTTAAGTTGCAAACTGAATGGTTGTTTGATGATTCTTATTGCTAGTTTAGAATTTCTTCGACCCATAATTGTCTAGAAACTATAAACACAAGTAGCGATACATGGGTATTGACGGTGGGATTTTGTTAAGTACCCATATGTAGATATTGACACTATTAGGTGATTCAAGCTTTTGATTTCATCACTAGGAACAATCTTATCTCATAAAACTTAAAGCATTTGTTTAAGTCACACCTAGAGAGCGCACTTCTAGGAAATTTGGCAAGTAGAATTCGGTAGTCGAGGGCTTCCGTATCCGGTGAGCTTAGGAGATAATAACGGAGTAGTTGAGCGTACTAATTATTCTAGGGTTGTTAGTAACAAGATACTTTGCAGAAACTAGCTATATCAACAAGATTCATGTTTCGTGACTGAGGAAGAATCCTTGATCATTCTTATACTCATATTTGCATTAATATTCAAAAATTGAATTGAAAACTTTAGACTCAACTCTCCCTTAGGAACGAACCTGCTTGTCCTTATACTACTAGTTAGTGTAAGAGAAGTAAGGAATTTATTTTTGCGAGTTCGACACCTCGTCAAAATTGGCGCCGCTTCCGGGGAGCAGTCGGTAGTTTGAGTTGTTATTTAATTTTCTGTTTTTGTATTTAGTTTTTATTTTTATCTTTTGTTAATTTGTTTGCTTAGAATTTTATTTCAGGTACAAAAAAATCACTTGTTTTACGTGTGCACAATTGGGAACAAGAGGTAAGTCTCTAAACAAGTTGTGTGCATAAATTTTCAAGATGTATCCTTTTGGGAACAACATATATAGTTCACAAGACCAAGCATATTATGGTAATAGTCCTGATTTTCAATCTCACTCTTACAATAACTTCCAACCATATGTGGGATACAATCAAAACCAATCTTTTGCTTATGATGACTATTCTACAAGACCTTGTGATTTTTCTCATACATCGCAACAACCTTTTGGTTGTTATGTAAATGGACAATCACAAGGATGGGGGGATAGTTATACTTCTCATACGTTCCAATCTAGTTTCTTGCAGATGCCTAATGAATTCATGGATTTGCGATGTACATGGAAGCAGATTAACTCAACTTCCAATGAGCCGAGTTTCGTACCAAGTGAAACATATGATAGTGCATTTAGACCCGTTCCGGATCGTACTTATGATCTTTCACCCATTCAACGGGAAGAGACGTGGTCTAAAGAACCTATTGTGAGTAGTAGCGGAAAATGTGTTAGCATAAAGAAACTCTTTAGAAAATATGAGAAGTTGGAAGAAGAGGGAGCAACGGAAGAGACTCTTCAAGCAATTTATAGGGCTATACATGATGAGGTTAACCGCCTGTTGATAATGGAGAATAGCCCCAAGAAGAAGATTCCGAGGATGATGAACCCTTAGAAAATGTTGATAATGATGGTGATGCTAGCTCAACTCATGATTATAATGATCATTCTCCTATTCAAAAGGAAGAAGTTGAGTCTAGAAACACTACCATTATTGATGGCAAGATTTATGTTGTGTATGAGAGCGATGATGATTATGACTTCTTTGTGAATAACACCCCTAATTCAGAGATTGTGAATACTTTGAATGAGAAGTCAACTTGTGACGAAGCACATAAGGATTACGATAATTTGCTTATGGAAGATTCCGATTTCTTTTCCAATGAGGAGGACTTGGATATAGAAGAAACTGATGAAGAATGGCTCGTAAAGAGTTTGAATGAGAATTGTGATACTTGTGATGTAGGAGAATCAATGGACTTTTTCAGAAGTACTAAGGATCCCGTAATGCGTGAGATTATGCGAAGTTTGTCTAACCCTTTACATGAATCTCCATCTAATGATGATCCTCCCAAACTTGAAGTAGCTTCCCAAAGAGTTGTTAATCCATCTTTTAAGAAGGTACCTCATTTGGGGATGGAATTGAATGCTTCTAAAGTTCTTTCTGAATTCCTTGCTTCTAAGTATCCACCATATGTGTTTGAGTCTAACACCATGCAGGTTTGCCAAGAGGAACCAATCAAAGTGCCTTCCACTTATGTTTTGTATACACTTCCGAGTGAAGAAAGGACTAAGTGTGGGATGATAATTTCACTTTTCCCACAATTTGCTAATATTTTTGGGAAGCAATAGCTATATATGCAGATTTTTTTGTGGGTAGATCCTCAAATAGCTAATTGCATATTGATTAGGGACGATTTCGACGTCCGGACATGGTTCACAATTGATATTTAAACAACCTTATTTCCTTGCAGTTTTCTTATTATTGTTCATTTTCTGCGGTACCAATAATGTTTATGAGTTATTTCTCAATCATTTAAGTTGCAAATTGAATGGTTGTTTGATGATTCTTATTGCTAGTTTAGAATTTCTTCGACCCGTAATTGTCTAGAAACTATAAACACAAGTAGCGATATATGGGTATTGACGATGGGATTTTGTTAAGTACCCATATGTAGATATTGACACTATTAGGTGATTCAAGCTTTTGATTTCATCACTAGGAACAATCTTATCTCATAAAACTTAAAGCATTTGTTTAAGTCATACCTAGAGAGCGCACTTCTAGGAAATTTTGCAAGTAGAATTCGGTAGTCGAGCGCTTCCGTATCCGGTGAGCTTAGGAGATAATAACGGAATAGTTGAGCGTACTAATTATTATAGGGTTGTTAGTAACAAGATACTTTGTAGAAACTAGCTATATCAACAAGATTCATGTTTCGTGACTGGGGAAGAATCCTTGATCATTCTCATACTCATATTTGCATTAATATTCAGAAATTGAATTGACAACTTTAGACTCAACTCTCCCTTAGGAACGAACCTGCTTGTCCCTTAGAAACTATAAACACAAGTAGCGATATATGGGTATTGACGATGGGATTTTGTTAAGTACCCATATGTAGATATTTACACTATTAGGTGATTCAAGATTTTGATTTCATCACTAGGAACAATCTTATCTCATAAAACTTTAAGCATTTGTTTAAGTCACACCTAGAGAGCGCACTTCTAGGAAATTTGGCAAGTAGAATTCGGTAGTCGAGCGCTTCCGTATCCGGTGAGCTTAGGAGATAATAACGGAATAGTTGAGCGTACTAATTATTCTAGGGTTGTTAGTAACAAGATACTTTGCAGAAACTAGATATATCAACAAGATTCATGTTTCGTGAATGAGGAAGAATCCTTGATCATTCTCATACTCATATTTGCATTAATATTCAGAAATTGAATTGACAACTTTAGACTCAACTGTCCCTTAGGAACGAACCTGCTTGTCCGTATACTACTAGTTAGTGTAAGAGAAGTAAGGAATTTATTTTTGCGAGTTCAACACCTCGTCATTAGTACTCAAAAATATAATTCTTGATTTCTAGCTTATTTATAGATGTCTCGGACTAGGACATAGATAGTGCAGTTGAGCTTAGATTTCACAGGGTTCATCATTTGAAGACGAAGAACTACTAAGGGAAGCTTGTGGAACTTCTTCGAAAAAAGGTATGTGGAGACTTGAACTCATCTATCACTTGGAAAGTCTATTTCTACTATCTCCTATATTGAGACATACGTCGTGTTACGATATAGTTTTCTCTATACACATTTGAGATTTCGAGCTGAGTATATATCGCTTACATATTTCTCCAAATATGTGTTGGTAAGCTTTCGCTTCGACCAAAGTTCATCTTATATCATGAGAAAATTACCGAGTAACATCTTACATAGTTTGTGTGATACAATCATTTGATGTAGGCTTGGAATGTTTCGACAATGATTATTTCAATATATTGAAAATTGCTTTGATGCTAATAGTGTGTGAAAACGGCTATTGTCATTATAGAAGAATGTTTCAATGATTGAAATAAAGAGTTGAGAATGTAACCATGTTTGGATATAAGCATATATAGTGTGTTCGCACATTAGTGTATAAATCCACAAACCGGGAACTAAGTGTATGCATATGTGTGTATACCAAATTGGTGAAGGAGACAAGATAAGTATGTGTACCCATACGCATACTGGTGGAAGTTTTCGAACCGAAAATATCTGCTTAGTTTTGGAATTACAAACTCCTAAACTAGTCACCTTAAGTATGCGTACCCATACGCATACTGGAGAAAGTTTCCGAACCGAAAATTTCTGCTGAGTTTGGAAAATTAACAAACACAAATCTGGTTGCTTAAGTACACATTCCCATATGCATACTTAAGCTGGTTACTTTGTCAAATCGGTCAGTTCATGGACTTAAACATTTAAATCATAAGGAATGCAATCTTTGCAAACCGTGGCTATAACGTTCATGATTGATTCAAGTGAATCAAACCGATTTGGTTTCAATTGTGTTCTCTATACCAATTGAACAACTCTTTAACTAGTTTCATTTGAGTCATTTGAACTAGTTATGGTTGAGATGAATAAGGTTGATATGAGAGTAATCATATGGCTAACCTCAGTTAACTTTTTGTGAACCAACATGGTGTACACATTTAGTGATGTAGTTTTAACAGTGGTAAGAAAAGATTCGATTCTCGGACTTTTATGAAGATTTGGTTTTAAGATTAATTAAGAAAAATACTAAAGAAAAATTGATAAGATGATCAATGGGAGAAAAACCTAGGGTTCCGGATTCCACCAAATCAATTGTGTAAAATAATCATTCCTCTCTAAACAATATTCATGGTATAACTCAAGAAAGTTTTGAACTCAATCTCATGTCTCGGAAAATATTACGGTCAAAATAAATAACAACTTATGTTGTAAACCAAAACGGTATAATCTCCTTCGCTTATAAAAGATCGATAGTTAAACTACCCAAAACTGTTATTATAAAGCTAAATATGAAGAGAGATTAATTAAAACATTTAAGCTCCAAAAGAATATTTATTTAAAGAGTACTAGAATTTCTTACACGATTTATCGGTTTCTTCCTTAGCCCAAATAGAGAGAACTAGCTTTCCATTACAAAAACGAAAACAAAACAATCTAAAATTACGGTGGTGTCGGCTCTTCACCGTGAAAACTGGCTTCCCCTGAACGGCTCTCTCTTCCTCCTTTTTATACTGAACGACACCAAATTCCTTCCTAACTTGTACATGCAAATGACGTCACAAACTAATCTTTTTCATTTCCCTAGCTAATGACAAAGTGCCACGTCATCTACTCCAACATGTCACCCAATAAAATTACGCCATATCATCCCCTTTTCCTGTTTCTTTAAATAGAAAATGTACCAAATTATTGCTCCAAATTCTTGGAAGCTTTACCTTCACGTGCAAAACTCCATCGACCACAAACAGAAGTTCATAATAGTGTAGCACAGAACAGGGGTAACATGGATAGGTTTAAGTTTCGTCAGAAACTTAATAGAAAACTGATTCTAGGGTCAAGATTCTAATAAAAGATTGATAAACAAACTTGATAATAATATTGATAATAAGATGTGTCTTGTAAACAAGAGTTCCAGCCTTTATATAGACTTACATGAACTGATTACAGGAAAGAGTTTGACGAAAATTAGAAAAGGAAATAATTGCGAAGCAAACTAACTTAAAATGACGTAATGGATCAACAGTCATAGTTGATCCAAAAGCATGAGGTCAACTGTTACAGTTGATACAGAGAAAGATGTACTACATCAGTCCCCCCTTCTTGAAAGAAACTCACCCTCGAGTTAAAGTATAGAAAGAACTTTATTCTCTCCATGTAATTTGAATATTTCTTGCACATTGAAGATATTAAAGATGTTCCAAGTCGATGGAAGATCAATAACATAAGCATTGTCACTGATTTTCTTCAAAATCTTGAATGGTCCATATTTCTTCATCTTGATCTTTTTATAAGTACCAGTAGGAAATCTTTCTTTTCTGAGATGAATCATAATCAATTATCCTTCACCAAAAGTTTTAAGTCTTCTATGCTGATTGGCATCGTCCTTGTACTTGTTGTTAGAATCTGCAAGCTTTGACTGTACCTCTTGATGTATGAGTGAAGATTTTTCAACAAAGTTATCTGCCTTAGCATTTGATTTACGCAGCTTGGGAAGTACCACCAAATCTAAAATATGATTAGGAACCTTAGAATAAATAATCTGAAAAGGTGTCTTACCCGTAGATCGATTAATTGAAGTGTTATAAGAAAATTTCATATGTGGAAGGATATTATCCCATTGCTTCTCTTTTCCTCCAATAACCTTGGCTCTAATCAGATTTCCTAAAGATCGATTGACCACTTCAGTTTGTCCATCTGTTTGAGGGTGAGCAGTTGTACTATATTGAAGTTTAGTACCCAAACACATCCATAAAGACTTCCAAAAGTAGCTCAAAAATTTAGTGTCTCGATCAGAAGTAATTGTTTTGGGAATTCCATGCAAACGTACTACTTCTTTGAAAAATAAATAAGCAACATTGGATGCATCAGTTGTTTTCTTGCATGCTATGAAGTGAGCCATCTTTGAGTAACGATCAACAACTACCATAATAGAATCATTCCCCCTCACAGTACGTGGTAAACCAAGCACGAAATCCATGCTAATATCCACCCAAGGAGCTTCAGGAATTGGTAGAGGAGTATACAAGCCAACGTTTTGAATATTACCTTTAGACTGTTGACAAACCATGCATTTTTGTACGTACTTTTGAACATCTCTTTTAATAGAAGGCCAAAAATAACGTTCTTCAACCAAAGCTATTGTTTTATCACGTCCAAAATGTCCACCAAGGCCATTGTCATGTAATTCTTGGATGAGATGAAGACGTAGGGAACATTGTGGAATACATAAACGATTTCCTTTAAAGAGAAACCCTTCTTGAATGATAAAATCATCAACACTTCCTGTTGAAGAACCACACTTGTCCCAAAGTTGCTTAAATTCTTTGTCTTCACTATATAAATCTTTTAAGAATTCAAAGGCTAAACTCTCATGTTTAAGAGTAACCAGAAGATGAGCTCTCCTACTCAAAGCATCATCAACTTGATTAAGTTTCCCACTTTGATGTTTAATGGAAAAAGTATATTGGTTAATAGTAGATAACCATCTATCATGTATCCTATTGACCTTTGCTGAAGTTTTCAAAAACTTGAGAGCTTGATTATCAGTGTTGACAACAAATTCACTGTGAATAAGATAAGGATGCCAATTCTTAAGAGCTTGAACAATAGCAATTAATTCCAACTCATAAGTAGACCACTTCTTCCTTGTATCTGAATTCTTTTCACTATAGTATGCAACTGGATGACCTTCCTGAGATAACACAGCATCACAATGAATCTCAAAAGGTTTATCAAAATTTGGCATGGAAAGAACAGGTGCACTGCACAATTTTTTCCTTAAGAAGATTAAAGCTTTTATCTGCTTCTTCAGTCCACTCAAAAGTATCACACTTCAAACAATTTGTCGAACCAGCTGCAATGGTACTAAAGTTTCTCACAAATCTTCTATAGAAAGAAGCTAACCCATGAAAACTTCTTACTTCATGAATAGATGTTGGAGTAGGCCAATCCACAATTGCCTTAACTTTAGAATCATCCACAGAAATACCAGTATCCGATACAAATATCCCAAGAAAGTGACCTTGTTTGTGAAGAAAGTGCACTACTTTAGATTCACATACAAAACATTGTCCTGCAGTGCCTGAAAGACTTGAGATAAATGTGAAATATGCTCTTCTTCATTGTTGCTAAAAATCAGTATGTCATCAATATATACAATGACAAACTTTCTAAGAAAAGGTCGCAGAACTTGATTCATGAGGCGCATAAAAGTACTAGGAGCATTAGATAATCCAAAAGGCATGACTAACCACTCATATAAACCTTCTTTTGTTTTGAAAGTTGTTTTCCATTCATCACCTTCTCGAATACGTATTTGATGATACCCACTACGTAAATCAAGCTTTGTAAACACTTTAGCACCCGAAAGCATATCTATCATGTCATCAATTCTTGGTATGGTAAACCTATATGGTATAGTAACTCTGTTTAATGCTCTACAGTCTATACACATACGATGTCCACCATCCTTTTTGTCTACTAAAAAGGCTGGACTAGCACAAGGACTTTTGCTAAGTCTTACCAAACCTTTTTGTAACAAATCATCAACCTGACCTTGTAAAATCTCATGTTCTTTAGGACTTAACCTATAATGAGGTTGATTAGGAATAGAAGTTCCAGGTATAAAGTCTATCTGATGTTGTAGATCTCTTAATGGAGGCAAAACATTGGGTAATTCAGTAGGAAATAAGTCATTGAAAGAAGATAATAAAGGTTGTACCTTGTCTGGAATTTCCACCATTGGTTTATCAGCTTCATGAGAACTCAAAGAATGATTTGGTTGTAAAGAATGAACAATGGTAGCAACTAGTGCATTTGTATTCTTATCTGATGGTTCCTTGACTGAATTAGAAGATTGTAAAGGCCATAGAACTTTAGTAAACCCTTCATGAACAAAGGTATAAGTATTCTCATAGCAGTTATGAACAACACGAATATCATACTGCCATGGTCTTCCCAATAATAAACTTGCTGCAATCATGTTAATAACATCACACAAAACATAATTTGAATACCCAGGGAAAGAAAACTTCACCGAACATTGATGATTAATTTGCTGAGTGGAAGAGTTGTTTATCCGTCCAACTGAATACGGTTTTGGATGAAGAGTAACAGGTAAACCAAGTTTCTCAACTAACTTTGCAGAAACATAGTTTTCTGTACTTCCACTGTCAATGATCATAGTGCAAAGCTTCTCTTCAATGAAACAATGAGATCTGAAAATATTATGTCTCTGAGTAGGACATGGTTCAGTGATTAAAACTGGTCGAATCATCCCAAGGAAATCTGCATCATAAGTCTCATGTTCTTGAAGATAAAATAATTCATCATATCCTAATGATTCTTCTTCTTGTGTTTCGTCTGAAATTTCATTAATGTAAGCATGGAATTTGCGACAATCACTAGAAGTATGGCCAGTTTGGTTGCACTTGTTACATTTATCTCCTCGAAATTTTGAATAAGGGTTAGAGGGTTTATATAATGGTGGAAAATCTTGTTGAAACTGATTACCTTTAGTATTGCGAACAAAATTTCGTTGTGGAGGAGGCTGAGGTGGCTTAGCAGATGAGATATGCATTGTAGGAGCAGGTTCTGAAGGAACAGAAGTAGGTTGTTGTTGCTGATATGGTTGGTTTGTACTTCTGTCATGTGGATCAACAAAGACAGTTGATCCCTTTTCAGCTTGGTAACCATAAGAATAATTATATGGTCTGGCAGTTTTAGAAAAGTGTTGATAACGAGCTTGACGTGGAGTTGCTTGTCTAGAGGTACTGAGTACACGCCTTTCAACTCTAATAGCTTGTTGGATGGCTTCAACCATTGTAAACACGGACTGCATCAGTCCCTGTTGAATTAAATTATTCAAACCATCTATAAAACGTGCAACTAATTGCTCTTCAGTTTCATTCAATTGGTTACGAGCAACTAAAGCATAGAACTCAGCAACATATTCTTCAACTAATCTGTCCCCTTGTCGACAGTTCTGAATCTTAATAAAAAGTTGTTGCATATAATCTCTAGGTAAGAATTTATCTCTTAATAATTGTCTCATTCTTTGCCATGTACGTATAGGAAGTTTATGAGCATTGCATCGATCTTCACCGAGTTTTTCCCACCAAGCTGCAGCTCCACCTTTTAATTTATAAGCTACCAGTTTAACCTGAGAAGATTCAGGAACTTCCATGAAAGTGAAAAAGGAATCGACTTCATAAAACCAATCCAGCAAGTCTTCAATATGTAAACCATCATGAAAACTAGGTATATCAGCCTTCAACTTATATTCTGGTAAAGTTCCATAACGATTCATACCAGATTTTAATCGTTTTTCATCAACCCATTGTTGCTCTTTGATTTCTTCAGCTTTGTCATCTTCATCATAGTTGAGGGGTATGGTAATCTTTTTTTTTTTGTTAACACAACCTTCCAAGGGTTCCTTGTGGTAAAGGGTATGGGAAATATTCTCAGGAATATTATCATTCTGAGTAAAAGAAGGTTTATCTTTTTTGGTTTCATCTTCTTCTTTTTCGCCAGAGCTTTGGTCCCCTTCTGTATCATCGGTTAATTTAGGCATCACCAAGTCACCAAAACCAGCATGTTTCCATAATTTTTCTAAACAATCTCCATGCATAGCAAGTGCAGATTCTAGAGAATTTGTAGCTGAATCAAGCTTGGTAGCAAACTTGGTTTCTAAGGAACTAAAAGACGTTTCAATTTTGTTGCCGAACTTAGTTTCAAGTGCTGCGCTGAGCTTGGTTTCAAGTGCTGTGACAATGGCATCAATTTCAGTTGGTGTTAACTTGTCTCCCATTGTAACGAAAGGTAGGTGGGTGAAAATTTAGGGTTTTGAGTCGTTGCGGAAACTGTGGAAAGGATCTGTTTCTAGATAAAAGTCTAAAAACTCTGTATCTGATACCAACTAGTGTAGCACAGAACAGGGGTAACAGGGATAGGTTTAAGTTTCGTCAGAAACTTAATAGAAAACTGATTCTAGGATCAAGATTCTAAGATAAAAGATTGATAAACAAACTTGATAATAATATTGATAATAAAATGTGTCTTGTAAACAAGATTTCCAGCCTTTATATAGACTTACATGAACTGATTAAAAGAAAGAGTTTGACGAAAACTAGAAAATGAAATACTTGCGAAGCAAACTAACTTAAACTGACGTAATGGATCAACAGTCATAGTTGATCCAAAAGCATGAGGTCAATTGTTACAGTTGATACAGAGAAAGATGTACTACATCACATAATCCATGTGCCAAACCCACTTCAGCACAGGCATGCCTTAGTCCATAAAACGTTCCACCCCTTGTCTCTAGCTAGCAACTCCTCTCTATGTGAAACACACACCGATTCTTTCCCTAAGTAGAAAATATGCAAACGATGTATATAAGGGATGTAATTATCCCTTGTCGTCATCCTCATTAATTTTCATTCGAAATTTCCAAACTAGTCAACCCAACCTGTTTCCTATGCAGCTCTTCTCCCACTTCCATAATTTGAAAATATAATTTTATTTTATCTCTTCATGATTATGGTAAGTAATTAGTGCCTTTGTCGTATATTATTTCGCCATTTCATTTTCCCTTCGGTTCCATACCAATGTCCAAATCTTCTGAATCCAATTTGGACTTGCCAAAAAAAAAAAAAAAAAAAATCTTCTGAATCCAAATGGGCCCAGGAAATGATGCTTTAGCCCGTTTACTCCATAACCGTGTATCAACTCAGTTTTAACCGTTTTTCTTGTCAGAACCCATTTTATTCATGTACCTACAAAAATCCAATAATTACCAAAATCAATACAAAAATAAGGCCCAACAATGTATATTTTGGGTGGTAAATATACAAGAATTTAACGCTCGTCAGACCCCCAAACCTACATTTTGCTAGTCCCGAGCAAAACTAAAATGAAATAAAAATCCTAACTCAATGTCGCAGGCATCACGATTACATTTAGCGTATGCAGTAAGCCTTTAAACCCCTAGGTGGCCCTAGTGGCCGAGTTATAGTCTCGGGAGCGGTTACTAGATATATACCCACAAAACCTTTACTCCAGACCCTAATTATCTACGCAGAACCTTGGAATAGCATTAAAGAGCCTCCTTGGTTGGCATACTCTCATTGACTACAGGAGGAAGTTCCCTGATGCGAAATTCCAATTGTTGTACACGAGTTTGCACTCAAGTATACTAAAATTCATATATAAGTGACATAGCTCTACTCAGATAGTCGCACTATGGACATCAATATCCGGAGTCCACAAATCACATGGATAGATTAAGAAGATGGATATAGAGAAAAACGTTGTTTATGGGTGAAAACTGTTTCTGCTGGTTTCGGTAAATTTGGGTGTGTGTGGATGAGAAACGAATCTAAATCCTAAATAAATGCACTGCACGAGAGTACTTTAGATTCGAGAGATCAATCTGTACAATTATGGCCTAAACCAAGAAATGGCCGTTCCAGACTTGCTTCGGTCACAAAGTGAAGGAGATGGGGTTGATCTTAGGGAGGGAAGCGAAGAAGGTGTTGAGATTGTGAAGGCGTTGGCTGTTTATGACTTGTATCGGAATGTTGAACTGGCTTGTACAATGTAAACTATCAGTTCTGGGTGTTTTCTGAATACGGTGTTAATAACAACTTGGTTTTCTGTGTTGTTTGAAAATAGGTCGAAGAACCTATTTATACAAGTCATTTGAGCGCAATCCTCATCTCGTAGGAAGTGGAGGAAGTTAAGTGATGGAGTAGTGGGGTCGTGTAGGGATGGTGATTGTCACACGATCACGCCTTTGCCCACTTCCCTCATCACCGTTAACCGTCCATCTTTTCCTGACACGTTCTCGTAATTGACGCATTGCACGCCGCACGCTGTAAACCGCCAGACCAATACCTCAGTAAGTATCCCCCAATTTGTGACATGTTTGATGTCTCGAATGAGTGGGTCAAGTCGTGGGACCTGCCGCAGAAAATAACATATGGTGCTATTAGGTTAAATAACTAAGTTACTTATGGAATTGATATTCATAAAATATCGTACATGCTCGATGCATGTGGTGCATCGTTTTTAAGAAAGCAGCTCAAAATAATCGATATGCATGAAGCATCATTGTTTTAAAGATTGATTGGATAAGTCGGTGATTGAGCGTCTTAAAATGGCAGCATGCCAGACTACCTTTGGGTGATCGTTTGAAGGCTGTGTAAACAATCCATCACTCTCTGTGGAAGAGAGGTGGCTGGTGGTTGTCATGCTTCTTTGCAGGTTCGCTGAAAATAAATCTACATCATCCAATTATGCATGCAAAATTGGATGGACAAGATGATTTACGGCAGTTGTGCATTGTCGTTGATGAAATTTAAGGTTTAGGGACCATGCGCCGTCCCTACTTTGGCCAACCGAATCCAACCACTGAGTGCTAATCCACACGGGCCGATCGGGCATGCATGGAGGCAGGCTGCCGGCGTGCATGTCTAAACCTCTTGGTTCATCAAAAATCAGATCTAGGCCATTCAACTCGACCGGCGAAGATGAGTGGTCACGATCAATTTGCGTCAGAAATACATTGCCGCAAAGCACAAATTAGGGTTTGAAGGCCGTGTGACCTATCACCTTTTAGGCGTGCGTTTCGAGGCATCTGGCCCTGGTTTGCACATGCCGGCCGGTCACATGTAAAGGTGGGCCAATGGTGGACATGTTAACACCTTTGGGACCACCTGAATCTATATCTACACCATCCGTTTAGGCTGGCGAAGATGGATGGTCGTGATCAATTTACGACAGAAGCATGTTGCCGTAAACCCTAAATTAGGGTTTTGAGATGGCCACGTCCACACGAGTTTGACCAAGCGGTTTGGCATGTCGTTGGCTTCCCTTGGGGGAATCGATCACGTGGGGACAATATTCGGCTGGCGGCGAACTTATGTGCACCTTCCTGATGGTCCAAAATGCAATCTAAGCCATCCAAATAGGCTGGCTAAGTTGGATGGTTGTGATCGATTTAAGATGCTAGTGTACTTCCGCGACCCAAATTAGGGCTTAGAAGCATCACGCATGCCATGTTTCTGGCAGTCGATTCATCACCCTATGGCCTTGCCATGGGCAAGCCGTTCGAGTGAGGGGAAAGTGGGGCTGCCAGTGTGCATTCCAGCGCTTCCCTGATCATTCATGGAGCAATCTAAGTCGTCCAACCAAGTTGTCAAAGTTGGACGACTATGATATTTTTTAAGACTGTTATGGACAGTCCATGTCCGTTCGAATTCTTTTTCCAAGCAGCGTGACCACCCTACTTGGGGTTGGCGTTTGATGGTGCTGGGAGATGTTTGGGCAAGGTCTGATTGGTCGGAACACTGGTGGGCCCGCCGACGACCATCGTGATGGTTGCCCATTCCTGTCAGGGTTTGGCTAGGCTTGTTAAATTGCGCGGACAATTTGTGTGGCCGCGATCGTTTCTGAGACTGATATGGACAGTCTAGATTTCCCTTAAGGAATTTAAGCATGTTTGATCGAGATAACCTTAATCAAAAGTGTATCGATGCAAGATTCTCTTTGTTAGAGAGTGATGTAGCCTGTGTGAGTATTTCATGCATATCTCAATATTGGCACTTTGGGAGATTCATGCTACTCTGCTGAGAGTGAACACGTAATCGTCATGTCATGTCAATGATGAGAGTTCGGCTGAGAACATAGCACGGAAAATACTAGGCAAATCATCCATTAATTAGTAATGCTAATAGAATTCACAGAATATTTGGGATTGCTGTTGCACGCACCATTCTGAGTGTATGTTGAATTGCTTCAAATAAAGCGAAGAGGTTTTCTGCACTCATCACTTCTTAAATGGCTTTTCCCTTTGCAGGGTGACAGCGCAATAAACACTGGTTTTACAATTTTAGCCCTGAACTAAAATCCACCATCAACATTAAGTCCCCTGCTTAGCACGTAATGGCTACACTATTTCGGGGTAAGCATTAGATAGTGACAGTAAAATAAATTCACAGGAAAATTTTCAGTGCGTATTACCAGGATAGAGTCTGGCTTGTCTCTTGGGAAAGGTACATTTCCTTTCATCACACGGCATTTGCCTTCAGATATTCAGATAGATTAGCATCCTGTTGATTGCTATCCCGCATCTGTAGCCTCCATGGACTGTAAGTAGAGACTCCTTTTCTTTCCGGGATCCTGTCGGTTTGCGAAATATAAAAGAAGACGCTAGACTTTCCTCCCATCGCAGAATTCCTTTTCTTTTTTCTCCCAGGTATTGCTCCGTGCTCATCATGCGTCTTCTGACTGATGATTCTGATCTTTTTTTTATATACCAGTTATTGATATAATCGTAACTCCTCCTTGTAGTGTATCATGGAGGCTTATGGTGATGACTACTCTGTTACCCCTCCAGAAAGAAGCTTTGAGGTCAACAAACCTGAGGCTGATGCGTTCGAGGAGGTTATGGATAAAATTGATCTTCCGCTTCGCGAGGATGGTCATGCTATACAGGGCATGTCTATTCTGCATCTGCGCATCGCTTGAGAACGCACTCAAACTCTTTTGGCTTCAATCGACAGGGAGGAAAAATGGAGGTATGATGAAGCGTCGCAACCACCGGTAAGCGCGAGAGCTGAGAGGTTTGCAGCACGACTAAAAAGGATAAGAGTTGAACATAAACGGCCTCCGAGTGAGGATAAGCGTGATTATACGATCCACGATGGCATGATAATCCTCGACTCTGATACAGACGAACCCGAACATCCAAAGGTTGTCAGCACAATCTCCAATGTTGTAGTGGTCCCTGAGGAAGACGTGGAAGCGGTTCCTAATAAGGATGTTGAAGTGGAGGACGTTGCGGCAATATCCGAAAGGGAAGCTGAGGCAGACCCAAAGGAAAAGACAATTACGTCTTGTAATGACGGCGTTTGTATTGAAGTAGCTTCTGGCGATGGCGAAGGCACTGTTGATCTCCTTGATGACTAGATCTCTTTGTTTCTCCTTCTTCTTTAATCCCCCTCTTTTTTTTATCCAAATACTTTCTTGTATCTTGTGAACACTTTCTCCTTATACTCAGTGGTGGCTGAGTTTAAGGTCTTTCTCTTTTTGCTTGCTTGTTTGAACAAGGGTTTTTATTCATATTATTTTGAGACAAATCTTCCAATAGGGTTATATTAAGATTTTCTCTGTATAACCGACATATGGGAAGTGATGTGCTTTTATGTGATCATACACTATTCTCATGATAGAAGTAATGCAATAATGGAAACACCATGAACCTGCCTCGTTTAGTCTGCCTGGTCAGGTGGTAATCGAAGGACCGTTGAAGGACCGCCTCATCGTTGGAGTAGACTGCCATTCAAAAGACTTCCCCTTTTCCTCTGCATATATTTCCTCAATGTTTCCGAAATATATGAAATATTTTCTCTATTTAGGGTTTTGTTTTTCGGTTTGGACTGATGGGTAATGATGAAGGCTTTAGGTTTGTCCAAGACTTTGTGTCATGATTCGGAGGTAAAGGGATTTCTAAAAAGGGAATAATACTTTGATTAATTGACAAATTGAAATCCTAATAATTATTAATGAAAACAGTGCAATCATTTCAGAGGAATTACAAATGTTGCATGAAAGAGGAAATCTTCGAAAGAGGGACTACGGATAACTCTGGAAGAAAGGTAGCACAGTGTTTTGGGTATGTAGAATGCTGGGGGAAATGATAATACATCATTTTAGGTATTATAGGGCTTGAGCCATCGTGAGTGAATCATCACGCCTTCCAGTTTGTCGGCATTGATGAGCTTGCAGTAACCGCCTAAGATAACGTCTGCCACCAGGTATGGCTCATCTTCCTTTTATGTAGGCAAGTCAGTTTGGGCGGTCATCTTCACTGTCATGTTTCCAACTTGAAACATGGTCTTCTTCACTACCAAATCTCCAATTTGAAATGGGTTCGGGCGTTGCACAGCTACTTGATTCTGAGACCGGTTGTCTTTGACCGATGCAGATTTTAAATTTTTGATTAAGTATTTGAAAGGACCAGCATCCCACTCACATCTTCTAGTTGTGTTAGGGTTGTTGATCGAAGAGAGTCCCCAAGCCTTAGCGGAAGGAGGAGTGACTGATTGCAAAAAGGGTTGTTGAATAAGACTTACTTGGGCTTGGAATATTTGGAGATATGATGATAGGCTCTCTCCTGGAAGCCACATCACGTTAGTGAGTGGTTGATATGGTAGCAAGTAGTCCTCGGGATCGGAAAACTTATTGGTGATCCTCTCAGGTACAGATATCGGTAAAGGACATACTCCTAGCTTCACCTTATTATTGTGTATCCATGAGCGCCCTAGGACCAGATCATAGCTCGGATATTCTTTAACTATATGAAATTTAGCTTGTGTCAGAGCAGCACCCACCTTAACCTCAAGATTGATGTATCCGTAAGCATCTCGAGATTCTCCTTCTGAATTCTTGATTATGGTTGGGTTGTGAACTACTTCTTGCTTTGAAACCTTTGCAGCTCTCAAAGTCTTGATGGTGACGATGTTGAAGTCAGAGGCTGCATCAATCAGCGTACTGTCGAACTCAACATCCTTCAAACGGGCGATAGTTAAGATTCCCCAGTTGCATTTATTCGTCGCTCTTTCCAAGAAAGATTGCGGTTTGGGGACGACCTCTCTGACTGGAAACAAACGCTTGCCTGTCACAATACAGTTGAGGAGTGCAAACATGTCTTGACGCTGCACTTTGGAGAAATACAGGTGAAAAAGCGGGGGTCTAACAACACCACCCAATATTTTGCTTAGCAATCTGTATGGACTAACTCCGAAATACTTTGCTAGAGAATCAACTAGACAGTCAGACTCAATCTAGATAAAAGTATCTCAAGGAGTTAATATCTCTCTCTTGATTTGATTTTTACTCAAGCTAAAAACAATAGCGAGTCTTTATCAAATACAAGGAATACTTGTACGGTACCAAAGACCAATGTCCAAGGATCAATCAATATCAATCAACAACCAAAGGTTGGATCTCCAATTGATGATCACGAATGCACAACATGTATTATTTCAATTATATAAAATATAATGCGGAAAAGAAATAACACAGAAACCAGAAATTTTGTTAACGAGGAAACTGCAAATGCAGAAAAACCCCGGGACCTAGTCCAGATTGAATACACACTGTATTAAGCCGCTACAGACATTAGCCTACTGCACACTAACTTCGGACTGGACTATAGTTGAACCCCAATCAGTCTCCCACCGATCCAAGGTACAGTTGTACTCCTGCGCCTCTGATCCTAGCAGGATACTGCGCACTTGATTCCCTTAGCTGGTCTCACCAACAACCAAGAGTTGCTGCAATCCAAAATCACAGACTTGATAATAAACAGATCTGTCTCATACATAAAAGTCTATAAAAGGATAAATCTGTCTCCCACAGATAAACCCTAGGTTTTGTTCCGTATTTTGATATAAAATCAAGGTGAACAGGAACCAATTGATAATCCGGTCTTATATTCCCGAAGAACAGCCTAGATTAATCAATCACCTCTCTACAATCCTTCCTGACCACACAAGCGGATAGTCGAGGAATCACAAACAGTGAGACGGGGATTAGTTTTGCACAATGGTATATGTCTCCTTTATATAGCCTTCAAATCAGGGTTTTGCCTTAGTTACAAAGCAATCCTTATTCACCGTAAGATGAAAACCTGATTTAGATTCAAGCTAATATTTCTCAACCGTTAGATCGAAAACTTAGTTTGTCACACACACTTGGGTAGACGTTTACTGGGTTCATGAAAACCATGCCCAAACGTGTACGTGTATGTTGGTTCAACATAGTAACCCAAAAGGTTAACCATATGAGCATTTCATATTAACCTTGTTCTTCTTCACCATAACTAGTTCAATTGACTCAAATGAACTAGTTAAAGAGTTGTTCAATTGCTATGAGATCTTATGTAATTACACAATACACAATTTAAACAAAGATGATTCAATTCGATTGAATCGGCTCATGAACATTATATCCATGGTTTGCATAAAGCATTCCTTAGTAATTTAATGTTTCATGTTCAGAACACATCTTTAGATCATAACATCTTTAGTTCACAAACAAGTTCGCGGACTTAAGTTAATCGGTTGAGTTTTCCAAACTCAGCAGAAATTCTCGGAAAGAGAACTTCCGCCAGTTCGTGGACTGGGTTCGAGGACTGAGTTCGCGGACTTAGCACACAAACGAGTTTTGGAAAATCCAGCAGAAATTCTCGGTCGAGAACTTCCGACAGTTCGCGGACTGAGTCTGCAGACTGGGTTCGCGGACTTGGCAAGCCAATTCCACAATCCTCCCGAGTTCTCTTGATCAACAAAGTTCGAAAACTTCGGTTCAAGAAATACATGGTTATGTAATATAAACTCTCATTTCAATCATTGAGACATTCTCAGAGGACGCTATGTATCCCTTATTCACAGACAGATTCACGTCAGAGCAATTCTCAAAGTGATTGAAACTTTTCATGACTTTCTTCACTAGGTGAAGATAAACTTGATCAAAGCGAAACGCTTTACCAACACACGATTTCGAGATAAAAGATAAGCAATGAATGCTCAGCTCAAAAGGTCAAATGTGTATGATCTAGAAGTAGGAGATAGAAGAGATAGACTTTTGAGTGATAGATAAGTTCAAGTCTCCACATACCTTTTTGTTGATGAAGTTCCACGGTTCCTTGTATAGATCTTCTTCGTTGTATGATGAATCGCCATGAAGTCCTTGAGCTTAACTACACTTTTCTGTCCTAGTCCGATACTTATCTATATAGGCAAGAAATCAAAACTTATAGTTTTGTTCACTAACATTGACAAACATGCTTGAGATAGCAACGCATGCGAGGTTGACCGAGCTATGCTCTAACAATCTCCCCCTTTGTCAATTTTAGTGACAAAACTATTAATACATATGGAATACAAAAAAGATAAACTTTAGTGGCTCCTATTTCATAGTCTAATCTTCAACGTTCCTTGAAATCTTCGTCCTTCCAAGTACTCCAATGATCCCAAAGGTTGTAACTTTAGCACCATCGTTGTTGAAGATCCGTAGATATAACAATGAGAGAAATCGAGATTCTCGATCATAATTATACAGTGTCATAGTATTATTATATAACATCAAAGTCCAATTGTATCACGACTTTAACAATAATACTACGGTATATGTCTTACTCCCCCTTAGTCAATACTCCATCTCGATCATGGAAACCACTCTCCCTTACACAATGATCCGAAAACCATATGTATTTTTAGTGTGAACTACAATATTTCTCCCCCTTTTTGTCAATAAAATTGGCAAAGGTACAAGAATGGGATCATGAAATTTCCACAAGAGACATTTCATGACCAAAAGAAAAATACATACCAACTTAATTTAGATGCAATCTAATAGCCGAAGCTAACAACATTCATCAAGGAGTTTTAAGATACAAGATAACCCCTATAAAATTCCACAGTCGCACTCCCCGCAAGATATTACCATTAAGCACAAGTTCAAAAGAACTCTCCCCCATTTGATGTCATTCCCAAAAGAACAACAAGGGCGACCTTAATTTCAAAAGAAAAGAAGGATTTTTATTGGACACCAAAAACCATAGGAATGATTTTCTATATCCAAAGCTCAACCAAATTAACCACAAGTAAACCCATGATTAATTCAATTGGAATACGCAACTAAGTCAAACCACAAAAGTGATCAATCTAATTGAAAGTGCTCAACATAAGTAAACTCACAGAGCTACGACTAAGTCAATCACACGGGGATGACTAACTTACCCATTCAAATACTCAACATAAGGAAAACCTTACGGAATATATGACCACATTAACCAAAGAACATGATAGTGTAGCCTTTCATATACTCAATACAAGAACTTGTGGAATATATGAAAACTCAACTAGATTAATTACAAGTGAACCAATAATTAATCTAATTGGAATACAAACAACCAAACTAATCACCGAAGTAATTAATTTAATTATTTTGGGCTCAACATAAGAGAACTTATGGAACCCCGACTAAGTTCATCATAGAGTATGACAACCTTAACCGTACATGTACTCAACATAAGAAAGAAGACTTATGGAGTACTAACTAAATAACCAAACTAGTTGATTAATTTAGTTCCTAATGCTCGACATATAGTATCTTATGGAACAACCAACAAGTCAATAAGAATAATCGACTTAGTTGTAAGGTGCTCAACGTAAGACACACAATGGAGCCTTCACGGTAAAACATAATAAAATGGATCAGTGAAGATCAATACCGTGGATAACATACAAGGATCTATTATATTTTCCATCATAACGACATAATAGACTTTATCCTTGTTGAACAAAAGATTTTATCCTATTTTCCATCAAATACATGATTGCATAGGCATAACTTTTGTATATGTCAAAAGCCCATTCGTCCTTTCATCAATATGAATACCGATTCATGAACGACTTTACTTTTGACTGTAATATGAGACCTTCAAATTCACGGACGTAAACAATACATATCCCATAAAAATATTGCAATATCACAAACCATTAAAATACTGCAATAAACATCATCCTCCAAATATATTTAGAATTTAATAACCAATAAACCTAAAAAATAACATAAGAAGATGAAAACAAAAATAGGTTTGTGTAGTCACAATCATCGCTATTCAAAGCACTAGTTATTCTTCCAACTAATCCAAAAAGAAGACATCCTAGGCATATAAACCAAAACAAAGACGATCAAACTAAATCTTGTCTGCAACCAAGGATTGAACATGAAAGAGTTCTTTAGTTTCCCTCCTTAGTTCGCCTTTTAGGTAATCAAGGTTCCGTGCTGCGATACCAAGTTGTTCGCGTATGACCTTAAAGTATTCAAGAAGATTTCCTATCAGTTGTGAAGAAATCTGAACTGGCAGTTTGTCTTCGTTTTCATGGTCAAGAGCATGAAAGCACGAGATATTAATAGAACAAAGCTCAACATCATTAAACTTGTTGCTTCCCTCCATTGTGTACTGAAAAGACTTTAGAAAATCTTTTTGCACTTCTGGAACACTTTATAAAAATATGGAATTCTATTAAACCCTAGGAAACAAGACGTTCGTGAGGGTTGGTGCGTGTACTAGATAGACGGGCCTATGAAATACCAAAGAATCCCAAAGAGAAAGAGAAATAGATGTTGAGGAGTAAACGGAATAAGTAACATTTAATACAGTACAATCCTGACAGTTTTTCTCAAGATGAAAATCCTGAGAATCATGAGCATCCCTTTTTAACAAATCATCATAAAAAAGGATGCAATCATGAACATGTCAGGGCGTAATAAGATGAGCATGTTGCTCATCATTATTCACTTTTTCTTTTTCCTTATCGGTATTTAGCAAACTACCTGGTTTAATTGAAGAAGCATTATCAAGAGAAGACTTAGAAGTACATGGGTTAACAACATTCCATGTTTTCTTGATATTTCGTCTTAGTTTGTTTATGTGAATCTTCATATCAGAGACTCGATTGTTGACATGTAAGAAGTCTGAATTGGAAGTCTTGGATTCACAGTCCTTTTTGAGAGAATTAGAGGAACCTGACCTTTTCTTCCTTCTGTTCCTTTTTCTCTTTTCAGACTGATTTAACAGATTCGTTAGACTTTTGCCATTCTTTTTTCTTACTTTGTAGAAATCCTTCGAAGGAACATGGCAAGGATCAACTTTATCACACTTCATCCCTTGATAGAGAAAGTCCTTGATTCTGCCAATCTGTGATACATGTTTAACAACTTCTTTAGAGATCCATGTAAGAATGTTACGAAGTTTTTCATTCCTTTTCCGAAGACGACACCTTTGCCCAGAATGTCCTTTGTTCCCGCAGAAATAGCAATGAAAGGATTTATATTCAGTGGTTCTCTTACTAGCAGACTTTGTTGGAGTAGAATCCTTGTTCTTGCAAGCTGACACGGGTCTTTCACATGAAGAATTATTAACGGCTCTAACAAAGTTGATCTTACCTGTTCTTGGAATGTCTATACCTTTATAGTCCAAACCACGTGTATCACGATGTTCTTTACATGCTCCAAGCATAGATGATAGCTTTGTAGAGCTAGTGTTGAATCTCTTCAGATCTTCCTCCAGAGACTTTACCTTCTCAAGCGCAGCCGCAAGTTCAGTTTTCAAGGATTTTTCTTTGGTAAGAAACTGATGTTCTTTGTCCTTGAACCATTTACGCTGAGATTCATATCTTGTTTCAGTTTCGTCAAGCCTTTCTTTAACGCATCGAGGTTACGAAGAAGATTATCGCATTCAGTTTTTTTTGAGAGAACCTCTTCTTCATGATATTTAACGGTAGATTGTAGTAGTTTGTATCCACCATCATAACCCTTGAAGAGTTTTCTCAATTTTCTGTTTTCTTGACAGAGAGGACCCATGAATTTTCTCAGGGAAGCAGTTGTCTTTGTTTCTTTTAATTCACGATTAAACAACATGATGTATTGATAAACTTCCTCATCAAAGCTCTGTTCTTCTTCTGAATCACTGTCATCTGAAAGATCATCCAACTGTTTATCAAGAGATTTTTTCCAGTTGAATGCAGATTCGGCAGAAGGAGACGAGGAGGAGTTTTTCTCAAAGGTTTTAGATCTCTGAAGCTTATCTAAATAACCCTGAACTGATGTTGCGTTATCAGATATAATACTCTTGTCCATAGAGTCAGATCGCTACAAACACAGACTGATGAGGTCTTAAACGTGTTTTCCTGCTCTGATACCAATTGAAAAAGCGGGGGTCTAACAACACCACCCAATATTTCGCTTAGCAATTTGTATGGACTAACTACGAAATAATTTTCTAGAGAATCAACTAGACAGTCAGGCTCAATCTAGATAAAAGTATCTCAAGGAGTTAATATCTCTCTCTTGATTTAATTTTTACTCAAGCTAAAAACAATAGCGAGTCTTTATCAAATACAAGGAATACTTGGACGGTACCAAAGACCAATGTCCAAGGATCAATCAATATCAATCAACAACCAAAGGTTGGATCTCCAATTGATGATCACGAACGCACAACCTGTATTATTTCAATTATATAAAATATAATGCGGAAAAGAAATAACACAGACACCAGAAATTTTGTTAACGAGGAAACCGCAAATGCAGAAAAACCCCGGGACCTAGTCCAGATTTAATACACACTGTATTAAGCCTCTACAGACACTAGCCTACTGCAAACTAACTTCGGACTGGACTATAGTTGAACCCCAATCAGTCTCCCACCGATCCAAGGTACAATTGTACTCCTACGCCTATGATCCCACCAGGATACTGCCCAATTGATTCCCTTAGCTGATCTCACCCACAACAAGGAGTTGTTGTAACCCAAAATCACAGACTTGATAATAAACAGATCTGTCTCACACAGAAAAGTCTATCAAAGGATAAATATGTCTCCCACAGATAAATCCTAGGTTTTGTTACGTATTTTGATATAAAATCAAGGTGAACATGAACCAATTGATAATCAGGTCTTATATTCCCGAAGAACAACCTAGATTAATCAATCACATCTCTACAATCCTTCCTGACTACACAAGCGGATTGTCGAGGAATCACAAACAGTGAGACGAAGATATTTGTGACTTCTTTATCTTGCCTATCGGAGAACTCTCACGATATCAAGCCAATCAATCGATTGTACTCGTACGATAGAAGATGCAAGATCATATCACACAACTACGATAAAGTAGTATCGGTCTGGCTTCACAATCCCAATGAAGTCTTTAAGTCGTTAACCTGATTTTAGAGAAGAAAATCAAAGGTTAATGGAGATTGACTCTAGCGGACGCACCAGTAGCACACAGACGTGTGGGAATTAGTTTTGCACAATGCTAGATGTCTCCTTTATATATCCTTCAAATCAGGGTTTTGCCTTAGTTACAAAGCAATCCTTATTCACCGTTAGATGAAAACCTGCTTTAGATTCAAGCTAATATTTCTCAACCGTTAGATCAAAAACTTATCTTGTCACACACACTTGGGTAGATGTTTACTGGGTTCATGAAAACCATGCCCAAACATGTACGTGTATGTTGGTTCAACATAGTAACCCAAAAGGTTAACCATATGAGCATTTCATATTAACCTTGTTCTTCTTCACCTTAACTAGTTCAATTGACTCAAATGAACTAGTTAAAGAGTTGCTCAATTTCTATGAGATCTTATGTAATTACACAAGACACAATTGAAACAAAGATGATTCGATTCGATTGAATCGACTCATGAACATTATAGCCAAGGTTTGCATAAAGCATTCCTTTGTAATTTAATGTTTCATGTTCAGAGCACATCTTTAGATCATAACCTCTTAAGATGACAAACAAGTTCGCGGACTTAAGTTAATCGGTTGAGTTTTCCAAACTCGGCAGAAATTATCGGAAAGAGAACTTCCGCCAATTCGCGGACTGGGTTCGCGACTGAGTTCGCAGACTTAGCATACAAACGAGTTTTGGAAAATCCAGCAGAAATTCTCGGTCGAGAACTTCCGACAGTTCTTGGACTGAGTCTGCGGACTAGGTTCGCGGACTTGGCAAGCCAATTCCACAATCCTCCCGATTTCTCTTGATCAACAAAGTTCGAAAACTTCAATTCAAGGAATACATGGTTATGTAATCTAAACTCTCATTTCAATCATTGAGACATTCTCAGAGGACGCTATGTAGACGTTATTCACAGACCGATTCACGTCAGAGCAATTCTCAAAGTGATTGAAACTTTTCATGACTTTCGTCACTAGGTGAAGATAAAATTGATCAAAGCGAAACGCTTTACCAACACACGATTTTGAGATAAAAGATAAGCAATGAATGCTCATCTCGAAATGTCAAATGTGTATGATCTAGTCTATATAGCATACGACTTTTGTCTCATAAGAAGTAGGAGATAGAAGAGATAGACTTTTGATTGATAGATAAGTTCAAGTCTCCACATACCTTTTTGTTGATGAAGTTCCACGGTTCCTTGTATATATCTTCGTCGTTGTATGATGAATCGCCATGAAGTCCTTGAGCTCAACTACACTTTTCTATCCTAGTCCGAAACTTAGTTATGTAGGCTAGAAATCAAGACTTATAGTTTTGATCACTAACATTGACAAACATGCTTGAGATAGCAACGCATGCGAGGTTGACCGAGCTATGCTCTAACAACAGGAATCCACATAAATGCTCCAACATAGACTGTACGGTTTTGTGGATGGAGTCCCCAGAAATCACGCAACTCCTGACAAGAAGAGGATTTATGCGTACGCCTTCATTCCCTAATTGAAGTTCTCCCGCTTCCACTTTCTCCTGGAAAATGCGATTCAACTTGTTGCAGTCACTAGTTGGGTGATTGACGAACCTATGGTAACGACAATATTTGGGATTTTCCATTTTTTCATCGGTTGGTGGTCGCCTGAGAGGGGGTAGCCTGATTGCAACATCATGAATCCGTGCTTCCAAGAGTTCTATGACTTCATTCATTGGAAAGGGGAAATCTGGGGAAGCATCTCAGTTTCTTGCATATGATCTTTAGCTGCGGCTTTCCGGGATGGAGTTGTCTACGCTGGTGTTGCACGCTTGGATTTTTGTTCCGCTGCTGGAGCCTTCCTTTTTCCTCCTTCGCCCACCACACTCACAGAAGGACTGGTGTTATATTGCTTGTTGATGAGACGACTGCTCCCTCGACTCTCACGCGCGTCTTCATTTTTGACGAGTCTGGTTCTTTCCAACAATGCTGGTATTGTTGTGGCCGAACGTTTAACAACTTCATGGAGTTCGGAAAATGTCTGGAAACGCAGGTTCTCTAACAAAGAGCGATATATGGGCACCATCCCATTAATGCACGACTCCACCAACTGGTGCTCAGTGACATTCGGATCGTGGCAATCCAACGCTTGAATCCTGAATCTTTTAACAAAATCATTCGGATGCTCATTATTTCGTTGAAACATTCTCCCTAAGTCTGAAAAGGTAATCTGTTCAAACACGAAGAAATACGTCTTGTAGAAGGCCGTGACCATCTCACACCAGTTGGGTATGATGTTTGGTGCGATGTTGTTATACCAGGTGTATGCTCTTCCGATAAGTGACTTTAAAAATTCTTTCAGGAAGAGTACATGATTATATTCATGTTCTCCCAAGGATTCCAGAAATCGAGAAATGTGTTCATGGGCGTTACAAGTACCATCATAGAGGGAGAACTGACGAGAGGTGTATCCTCTCGGAAGAGGAATCCACTGCACGTCATGAGGATACGGTGGTTGATGCTGGTGCATATCCATTGAATTTCCTTGCCTCGATTCTGAAGGAGTCGCTCCAGGTCTTCACGTGTGACAAAGTTGGATGGCTAGTTTCTTTCCCACGGGCATTCAGGAGCAACACGGGCTTCTTCATCTACATAAGCATGCGCTGCTGAAGTGCCTGCTCCGGGCGTGTTAAACGTGCTCCTTGTCGGCTCCAGGGGATGCCGTGACTCTTGCGGCAATCGCTCTATTAATGTTTTGAGAAAAGCGAGTACCTCTTTATGGGTTGTATCCATGTCCGTATGAAACCTAGCGAGAACTTCCTGCTTTTCCATCAAATCCAAAATGGTAATAGGGGGTTGTCCTCCTCTGGTTCCTCCAACCCCACGTCCTGATGGAGGAATGACAGTTGCTCTGGTGACGGCCGGAGGCGTTACACTTGAACAAATGCTGGGGTTTGCAGCCACTCTAGCTCTGGTAATAGGAGGTGTCACACCCAATGGAATATCTCATGCTCCGCTGGTGTTGGTGGTAGATGACGTGATTCCACGAGATGCATTTATCGTATTGACAGATTGTACGGTAACGCCACTGACAGGGACATCAACGCCGAGAGTATTTTCATCGCTAGTCCCGTCGGAATTGGTTGTCGATCCAGACCTAAGATCCACCATTTCGAAATCAGTAAAATTGAATTGGGTATTGAAGGAATTGACTTCACAAACGAGAGATTAATCTCCGACTGTGGTCGCCAGTTTTTTATGGGTGAAAACTGTTTCTGCTGGTTTTGGTAAATTTGGGTGTGTGTGGATGAGAAACGAATATAAACCCTAAAAAAATGCACTGCACGAGAGTACTTTAGATTCGAGAGATCAATCTGTAAAATTCTGTCCTAAACCAAGAAATGGCCGTTCGAGACTTGCTTCAGTCACAAAGTGAAGGAGATGGGGTTGATCTTAGGGAGGGAAGCGAAGAAGGTGTTGAGATTGTGAAGGTGTTGGTTGTTTATGACTTGTATCAGAATGTTGAACTGGCTTGCACAATGTAAACTATCAGTTCTGGGTGTTTTCTGAATACGGTGTTAACAATAACTTGGTTTTCTGTGTTGTTTGAAAATAGGTCGAAGAACCTATTTATACAAGTCATTTGAGCGCAATCCTCATCTCGTGGGAAGTGGAGGAAGTTAAGTGATGGAGTAGTGGGGTCGTGTAGGTATGGTGATTGTCACACGATCACTCCTTTGTACACTTCCCCTCATCACCGTTAACTGTCCATCTTTTTCTGACACGTTCTCGTAATGGGCGCGTTGCACACCGCACGTAGTAAACCTCCAGACCAATACCCCAGTAAGTATCCCCTAATTTGTGACATGTTTGATGTCTCGAATGAGTGGGTCAAGTCGTGGGACCTGCCGCAGAAAATAGCATACTGTGCTATTAGGTTAAATAACTAAGTTATTTATGCAATTGATATTCATAAAATATCGTACATGCTCGATGCATGTGGTGCATCGCTTTTAAGCAAGCATCTCAAAACAATCGATATGCATGAAGCATCGTTGTTTTAAAGCTTGATTGGATAAGTCGCGGATTGAGTGTCTTAAAATGGCAGCATGCCAGACTAACTTTGGGTGATCGTTTGAAGGCTGTGTAAACAAGCCATCACTTGGTCGATCACTCTATGTGGAAGAGAGGTGGCTGGTGGTTATCATGCTGCTTTGCAGGTTCGGTGGAAATAAATCTACATCATCCAATTAGGCATGCAAAGTTGGATGGAGAAGATGATTTACGGCAGTTCTGCATTGCCGTTGATGAAATTTAGGGTTTAGGGACTGTGCACCGTCCCTACTTTGGCCAACTGAATCCAAGCACTGAGTGCTAATCCACACGGGCCGATCGAGCATGCATGGAGGCAGGATGCCGGCGTGCATGTCTACACCTCTTGGTTCATCAAAAATCAAATATAGGCCATTCAACTCGACCGGCGAAGATGAGTGGTCACGATCAATTTGCGACAGAAATACATTGCCGCAAAGCACAAATTAAGGTTTGAAGGCCATGTGACCTATCACTTTCGTTTCGACGCATCTGGCCCTGGTTTGCACAGGCCGGCCGGTCACATGTAAAGGTGGGCCAATGGTGGAAATGTTAAAACCTTTGGGACCACTTGAATCTATATCTACACCATCCGTTTAGGATGACAAAGATGGATGGTCGTGATCAATTTATGACAGAAGCATGTTGTCGTAAACCCTAATTAGGGTTTTGAGATAGCCACATCCACGCGAGTTTGACCAAGCGGTTTGGCATGCTGTTGGCTTTCCTTGGGGGAATCGATCACGTGGGGACAATACTGGGTTGGCGGTGAACATATGTGCACCTTCCTGATGGTCCAAAATGCAATCTATGCCATCCAAATAGGCTGGCTAAGTTGGATGGTTGTGATCGATTTAAGATGCTAGTGTACTTCCGCGACCCAAATTAGGGCTTAGAAGCATCACGCCTTCCATGTTTCTGGCAATCGATTCATCATCCTATGGCCTTGTCGTGGGCAAGCCGTTCGAGTGAGGGGAAAGTGGGGCCGCCAGTGTACATGCCAGCGCTTCCCTGATCATTCATAGAGCAGTCTAAGTCGTCCAACCAAGCTGGAAAAGTTGGACGGATATGATATTTTTTAAGACTGTTATGGACAGTCCATGTCCGTTCGAATTCTTTTTTCCAAGCAACTCGACCACCCTACTTGGGGTTGGCGTTTGACGGTGCTGGGAGATGTTTGGGAAATGTCTGATTGGTCGGAACACTAGTGGGCACGCCGACGGTCATCGTGATGGTTGCCCATTCCTGCCAGGATTTGGCTAGGCTTGTTAAATTGCGCGGCCACATTCTGAGACTGATATGGACAGTCTAGATTTCCCTTAAGGAATTTAAGCATGCTTGATCGAGCTAACCTTAATCAAAAGTGTATAGATGCAAGATTCTCTTTGTTAGAGAGTGATGTAGCATGTGTGAGTATTTCATGCATATATCAATATTGGCACTTAGGGAGATTCATGCTACTCTGCTGAGAGTGAACACTTAATCGTCATGTCATGTCAATGATGAGAGTTCGGCTGAGAACATAGCACAGAAAATACTAGGCAAATCATGCATTAATTAGTAACGCTAATAGAATTCACATAATATTTGGGATTGTTGTTGCACGCACCATTCTGAGTGTATGTTGAATTGCTTCAAATAAAGCGAAGAGGTTTTATGCACTCATCACTTCTTAAACGGCTTTTCCCTTTGCAGGGTGATAGCGCATTAAACACTGGTTTTACAATTTTAGCCCTGAACTAAAATCTACCATCAACAAACGTAGATGGTTTTGATGTTGACTAAGGTGAACCTATCTGAAGGCCACTTCCAAGATGAACCTATCCTAATGGACTGAGATACTGGTCTGACTAATATCAATGCAACTGGAAAATACAAGGGAACCAGTGATCGATAATCCTAATTCTAGATCAACTCAACTGGCATATACAAGGGAACCAGCGGTCGATTTTATTGAATAATGACAAACTTTTCATATTTTTTTATTCATTTTTTTTACTGCATGATTTGATCTTTTGGATCCAAGCGCATGCTTCTTGTCAAAAAATTACATGATAGTTCCCATGGATCCTGCGTTCCACGCTTGTTTAGGCGACGAAGACAGGGAAAACACACACATATTGCTATCCAAGTTTTAATTTTTTTTTTTTTTTTGAGAATTATTCCGCTTGGTCTGATTGGTCTGTTTTTTTTTAGTAACTCAATCACTCTATTTCACCCTAGCAGTGGAAACAACTCGATGTGTGGGCCCCCACAAAATCACTTAGAGAAACATATTTTAAAAAGAAAATCAAATAAAAAAAGAAGGTGAAAAGGACTCAACGAGATATGGCGAAACTACCATGTTATTCCTAACACCTGAGTTTTGTGCTTTTATGAATAAACTCTATTTAGATGTTTCCATCTACTCAGATTGGTTCCTCAACTCCTACAACCAAGATGCTTCCATCCACTTAGATTGGTAAGTGCCATCCTTAATAAGCATAAATTTCTAGGCTCTGGAGTTTAATAATGCAACTAAAAAGTTTCTCCCATACCCCTAAACTTAAATCTAACATTGTCCTCAATGTTCTAAAGATAAAATTAAAAGCATGAACAAGGAGAAACTGTTACCACTTGAAGCAAAAGAGTTAAGGAAAGATATTACCTCGTTGCATGAGCATGGGTTACCTCCCAAGAAGTGCTAAGTTTAAAGTCTTCAGCAGACATCAGAAGAATTAGTCACCACATAAAATCATAAAGTAGTAGTTGGAACAACTGTGGGTCATCAAATAGAAGAAAAATGCAGCATACCAAGAAAGTGAACCAACCAACTACATCCTTATCAAGTTTTCTATTTAAGACAACTATATCTAGTTGTGGTTCGGGTTCAGGCTCAACGAAAGGGTCTGGATAAAATATTTTCATGGGCCAGGTTTCCTCATTGGTAGGATCCGGAGGATCAGGTTGCAGAGTCTGGAAAAACTTGAATAAGAACTTAGAAGCACATAATAATAACCTGAATAATTGAGGATCCTCCAAGTCAATTAGATTTGACTCACACAGTTGACCATAATGGTGGTCATTCTTAAGTAAATGTATCGACGATTCTAATTTCCTAAAATAATTAGGTTTAGTTCTAAAAACTATATAATGACACATTTCAAATTGAGATACTCCCACATTTGGTAAATAAAATTTTGGTGGGACAACAAAATCAATAATGGTATCATGGACCGGATTATCCACATCAACCAGAGGATGGGTTTCTATCAACTGAGCTTCTTTTTGGACATAATTAGGTTCAAGAGAACGTGCATGAAGATAGTCTCTTAAGATGGTAGAGGCACATATGTTAAGTCCAAAATTAGGGACCTTTGTAAGAGTCAAAGGTAGGCTACGGGGAGAATGATATTCACCCCCAAACTTAGAGTTCTCAATGTCCTTGGACGAACTAGTCACAATTTCCTTAATTTCTAAATCATCAGATTTAGGAAAATGGTCTTTTATTTCTTCTAAGTTGTAATCATGTGGTTCTACATTTTTATAATCCTCAACAGGGACTATAGTTTCCGAATCGCTAGACTCTAAAATATTGGTCAAAGGATAAACTCTTTTCTCTAAGCCATCCTCGGCTTCATAATCACAATGATATACTACACCGTCTAAAATAATAGTATTTCTAAACAAATCCTTTCCCACTTGAATGGGTGAATAATCAATAATATTATTAGGATTTGAACTAGAAACACCATTATCATCATAAGGCTCAATTGGTGTAACAATTTCCTCGTCACTATGACTGTATATTTCAAATTCTTCATCGACACTATCCTCATCATCATAAAAATACGAGGATGGTTGAACCTTGTCTAAACATGCAGTGTTTTCAGATCTAACCTCATCCTCTAAATTAGGTGAATAATTAGACGTATTATCAAGGGTAAGATTGGAAACACTATTTTGGAATTCAAGTTCATTATGAGCAATATCCTTAGGTGTATATTGTTCCACATACTTATTACCAGTCTCACACATTCTATCCAGGATTATTCGAGATTGACGCGCAGATTCACGTGTGGTTTCATTGAACTTCTTAAGTAATTCCTCTAAAGAAAGGCTTGAATATTCATCACTACGTGATATACCAGTCACTTGTTGAAACCGTTTAAGTGCATCTTCTAAGGAGTGAGTTTTATATTCATCAGGAACTGGTGGAAATTGTTTGATTAAATCCTATAAAAATGGAGAACTCTCATTTTTTTCATTATAATATTGTTCATTCGCTCGTTCATATGATTGGTGGACGTGCGAATAGTAATTGGGATCACCATGGTATAAACCATAATCCTCAGAAAGTCGGTAGTGGTCCCAAGTACTATCCACACTACGGGAATAGTACGGATATTGTCCATTTAGATACTCAGTTGAATAATCATGATATTGGTCTTTATAATACCAGCTCGACATTTTTTTTTTGTGTGCACGTGCAAATGCAGGGTCGACTAAAATTGGTAGGCTTAGGTTACCTTAAGCTGAATATACCTACAGACAGAGACTGGTCAATGGTACTGGGCTAAGGTTTGTGGAGTTTCGGCTGGTAACTCCCATAAGGCCCAAGGCAGGGGTTCAGTGTACTTTTCCACGGGTTTTCCTAAAATTGGTTGTCTGGCGATGCAATTGATGTGTGCAACGTGTTTTTTTTTAATAATAATATATTAATATATCCAATCTAAAAAATTAACAAGATTGACAAACAACTTTGGTTGGTAACCTAGCACAATCTGGGCACCAACCCCTTTTTGAATAGCAATCCCTAATCTATGAAAATAAAACTACCAAAACCATTATTAGCATCGTTGCTAATTAAACAATTCTTCAAACGCTTGAAAAAACACAAAGTATCTTCACCGAGTTCCCCTAAGGTAGAGAAGGCTAGAACACCCAGACCATAACCATGTGAAACACACTTGTCCAAGTACTTAGTGCGTTTACGTGAAACATCACTAGAAATAGCTTTACCTGGGACAGATGAGTGAATACCTTCACCAGTAAAGGGTGAGACACCTGTGACATCCATATAAACATCTTTACCATTTTCCCAATTAAGAACAAGGATATCAACAGGCCTTAGGTCTTTGTCATCATCCGACAAAAGCCCAAGAGAAACTTCCTTACGCGCAAGCACATTAGCTTTGTAACAAATATCAACGATTACATCACGTACATGGTCATGTCGGAACTTAATTCCCGCATCCTTAGCAAAATGAAGCGCATGATCCCCAAACATATCCATAGGTTTGTTACAACTTGAGCATAGACCATTCTCAACAAACAGCGGGATACCAAGTCGATGGAAAAGAACAACTCTGAATTGTCTTGGTCCAAGACATTGATTAATCCCACTAATTGGTACAACCAACAAATAATCCTGTGCATGCTTAATACGGTTGCATTGCCACAAAATGGAGTCTCTTGCAGACATAGAAAATTGGTCTGGGATTCGCTTCTTAACCGCATCAAAATAAGTGACTGCCAGGGAGTGCATGGAAGGGGGGAAGTATCATCGACACAATAAGAAGAAGGTAATCCACATACCTGAATAAAATTCTGAAGATCCAACTGATAGGCGGAACCTTTGTCTG
The DNA here is from genome assembly GCF_003573695.1 of Papaver somniferum. Classification (NCBI taxonomy): domain Eukaryota; kingdom Viridiplantae; phylum Streptophyta; class Magnoliopsida; order Ranunculales; family Papaveraceae; genus Papaver; species Papaver somniferum. The sequence goes on along the minus strand of NC_039362.1, from coordinate 98,497,911 downwards.
TTGGGAATAAGCTACCAAGGATCACCTTTTGCACCGAAGCAGTCTGTCTTTGTGAAGCAAGATAACAGTAGGTGCGGGTGTCTGCCATGGTATAAAGGCCAAGGCCACCATCTTTGATAGGCAAGGTGGCTAATCTCTGCTGTAAAGGACCAAAACCCGCGCCATCACCAGTGACAAGGAGTCTCAGATACTTGAGCAAATGATCATCGAATAGATCAATGGCTTGTTGAAGGGCAGCACGATTTGTAGTTCGCATTGAAAAATATAATCTTGACACACCAGTACAATTACGAAGCAACAACATCTCACTTTGAGGGTCCCTGAGTTTTTTAATAGCGGATATAAGTTGAACAGTCTTGTTCACCCTGCTCAACATCATATCACTAATAAAGTTCAAATCAAAACTCACAGGTCCACCCAAAAGTTTAACCCCAGTAGACGGCCTACCAATATCTGAAGGGAAGACACCATCAACAATACCTCTCGGATCAATGGAAGGCCAAAAGACCTCCGTCTTCTTTATATTTAGGTGTAAACCCCTACCTGACCCTTCAGTTTCTATTATGCACAAGGCCTTGGCCACCTCAAGTGTATCACCAACAATTGTGCCATCGTCGAGGTACCAGGCGTGTAAATCGAGTTTACAGCTGGAAGCAATAATCTTCACTAAGGGGTGAAGTGTCAAGGAAAACAACAAGGGACCGAGAGTGTCACCTTGCTGAACTCCAAGTGCAGATGACAAAATATATTGGTCATAGTAAAGTTTAGCAGGTCGTTTGTAACAAAATTCCACCAGCGAGAAATACGTGGACAGTGAAGACGAACCTCCTTGATGAGTTGAGATCTGCTCACCATGTTGAACGCATTTAAATAAAGAAAATAATAAATACAATAAAATATTTACAAATAAAAAAAAACCTAATCTAATTACGTACAAATTAAAAAAAAAAAATCTATAAAAAACAAAATCAGAATATTTTCAAAAAATAAAAATATTTACAAAAGGGAACAAAAATAAGATCTTGGATACTTACCTGTTTGGCTGCTTATCCACTTTCCACTTTTAATTTCAAGAAAAATCTGCACACCAAAAATATAAGAAAAATGCCCAAACACGTAAAATAGGAAAAAAACTAATAAAAAAATAGTAGTAAAACTAAAAAAATAATCTAAAACCTAATCTATATACAGTCCGCGTCGGCGGCGCCAAAAACTGATGTAGTTTTAACAGTGGTAAGAAAAGATTCGATTCTCGGATAAAAAAAACGCAATTCTTAATGGCGTTTTTTTAGCGTCAATCTTATTTGTGTTTAGCGTTATTCTTATTGGCGTTTAGATGGATTCCACGAATCCTTCCACCAAACCATGGACCCTCCTTGGATTTTTTGTGGAAAGCCCCAACTTGAAAGCCATTAGACTTGACATTTCATGATTTTTCCACACTTGGAATAGGTTGGATTCCACCATAAGACTTGCTCTTACACTACTAAAACTTCAAATAAAATCAAAGTATTTAAACTTGGGTTTTTTACAAATGCCAGACAAATAATGGAGACAAATAATGAAACAACTATGCTAAAAATATATGAAACTTTTAATCGAATGTATGTGCTTGATACTGCAACAATCAAAGTTCTCTGACATCCCCCATCTTCTGCATAATAGTTGGATAAAACCAAATCGTTAGTGGTGATAACACAAGTTCATTTCTGCGATAGTAGGTAGTTAGCATGGTATATTCACAAAAAAAAAAAAAAAAAAAAAAAATTGGTATATTCTCTTACATGACTTGTTATTGTTTGCTTGTTGGATTTTCCGTTTTTCTTCGCAATTTGTTTGATCGTGTTCAGGGAGAGTGCAAAACCCGCACCTGCGTTTCTTTTGTGGTGGCATTTCAATCGAGCTCATTATACGCCCAGTGCTACTCACATTATTATTCTCCTTTTCATTTCTAGGCGGCCTACCTTTAGTTACTACTACCACAGGATTTAGAATTATGTGATGTTTCTTCAACAACGTTTGGAGCTTCCACCTGGTCATCCTCGAGAACATTTTTACTCTTTTCTTGCGCTATCCTAGTAGAAATTTCTTCAATTCCTTGTAATGCCATTTTGTACAAGATATCACATTTAGAAGCATCCGACCACAGTTGTGTTGATAGTCGACATAAGTGGGTGAGCCGGAGTGATTCGGCACATCCGTATCTATCCCTTGTGGTAGTTCCGTCTGCACCTCTAAACAAATTAGCTCCTTTTAACCAACGTTTTAAAATAAAATGCGACAGAATTTAATCAACTTCAAGTCTGTTGAAAATCCGTAACACATGCTTGCAAGGCAATCCCATGAACTCAAAATATTGACATGTACATGATGCTTCATATGTGTCAGGCTTCAACTTCACAGTAAATTTAGCAGGACCCTCTTTATCTTTGACCAAATACGTTTTGAATACCTCATCACAGTATATCCCTTCAGACTTGAATGGAATTGAATCTACTAATTGTTCTTGAAACTTGTCAAAGATGTTGCGCGTATAAATGGTGGCTGCATGTTTCAATAGAAGATTTTTTTCAAAGATAACACGATCTTTATGCTCCGAAACATAATCTTCTTTCATTTCTTTTTCAATAATTCTTTTCAGCCCACCTAAAATCCCACAATCAATCCTACGAGTGATGTGGCGGTGAACTGGCTACTTTCAGTTGTTTCTCTTTCTTTCCTGACGTGTTTTATTTTTAATTTCTTTTTTTTTTCTCTTTTTTTCTCCACAGTTTCCTCCTCCTCCATCGACCTTCTCCAAATTCTAAATTTTTTCACATCCTCCCGAGAGAGTAAGCGTTAACTGAGATTACCCATGCTCAGACTCATCTTCTGAAGCACATCGTCTCACTTCACAAAAAAAAGGTACAATCTTTTATCAGATTCCGGATTTGTTTCTATGAATACCAATACTTGATACAATATTATACACTGTTTATGAAAATTGTATTCTAGGATGAAAGACAAATATAAGCTTACATTTGTGAAATTAGAGATTCAGAATGTGTTGATCTTGGGTGTTTGGTTTATAATCAACAGTCGATCCCAATGTAACTTAAATTTGTGAAATTAGGATTTGAAACTTTGGGGATTTCTTATAATTAATTGGGTATATTAATTTGTAAATTACAGGTAAGATGATGGGTGGAGGGAAAAAAATTATTGCTATATGCATGTTTGGTGGTGGATTTTTATTGTTGTATGCAATTTTCGGTATTGAGTAATTTCTTCCACTCAGATTCTGCTTGGTTCTTAATTTTATGATTTCTTTGGTTGATTATTGTACAATAAGTTCTATCACAAGGGACAAGCGAGTAGAATTTTCAACTAGATGTCGAGAGACATAGTGGAATATGGATTTGAAAGTTATTTCTTCTGGTAAGTTTGTTGTTTTGCTTGGATGATAACAATTGATATTCAATTTTAATTTGCACAAACTTATTGATTATTAAGATGTCGTGCACAATTTAGGTTAACTGAATTTTAAGTATGTAGTAGTTAATTATGATATAATACTGATATCGTCGGCATTTGTAGATATGTTAACTAATCAGTCAGTACACTGTACAAAGATGGAAATACAAGAACAATTATCTCTCTCTTTCTTCGTATGTTTTGTTCTTCCATTATGGAAAGAAAATATGTTCACCACTCTAGATTAAACCAGTTAGTAGTTTACAACTGATATACAGGACTGCACTGAAGTTTTCATTTTTGGAATATCATCTTAGTCACACAACTCACAATTGTAAGAACAGTCTTCCTGTGAAAATTACTGCATACTGATTTGACACAAAGTTGGCAGTTCTTTTTTTTTTTTTTTTTGAAGCATAGTTGGCAGTTTTGTTCATGCATATATAATATTTACCTTAGATTCTATACAGATTCACAAAGTTGGAAGTTTTGTTCAGGAGAAGTGCGTGTCTCTAGACTGGAACCAACTCTCAGTCACTCCTCACCAAGGAAAGGGTGAGGCAGACCACAGTCCAGAGAGAGTGAACTATAATGCTTCTCAAGTCACTGTCTGTACTGGTAATATTCCGTCTTCATCTGACTTTTTGATGGTTTCTTAGTCTATTTTATTACACGCATTAAAGATATTTCTCATCTTCCAAGCTTTTTACATTTGGTTTTAGGTTTCGAATGTGCATATCAATGGTTTTGTTTGTCTACTTTAGTTTGGGATAGTTACTTATATTCTATGTTTCCTTGTGTATAACAGAGTCAGGTACTTGCTTTCCAGGCTGGCGAGTCTCTAACGCGGTTACTTAACATCGAAAGCTTGTCTCTAACAGAGGTAAAACATCATGTCCGCTCTTACTCATTTGTCGCTTCACAAACGCCTGACTCCAGTATGAATCTGTGGCGCAATGGTAGCGCATCTGACTCTATCAGAAGGTTGCGTGTTCGGTTCACGTCTGATTCTCTAAACTGTTCAAAATAAGATTACTGCACATTTCATTCTTTCTGTATGCAATTTCTTTATCCATCGTCTTGTAGATTCACGTCGATAAAATTCTGTGTAGATTCACATCCAAATTCTAGACTAACTCTCACTAGTAGAACAACAATAAGATTTAACAATTTTAAATAACTGAAATAGTATCATAAACAGTTAACAATTCAAAATAGGATTGATTCTGGTACCACATTATAAATACCTAATGAAAATTAAAAGAGGTCCGTGATTAAACCCATTGTCAGAAAACATAAAAACGTCAAATTTAAACTGGTCTGTGATTAAACTTATTGTCAGACAACATAAAAACGTCAAATTTCAGATTTTCAAACATAACTAATTTTTCTTTTGAGTAAACCAGCCACTCAAATTTGTTTGCAAAGAAATGGCAGAATCGTCGTATGTAGGTGCGACATTGGGTAAATGTGCACTTCTCCATGATTGAGGTTGGGATAGTTTTAGAAAACGATCTAGCATCTGCTTTAAGCTCCTTTTCTTTTTTGTATCTCAATGCATTATCAAATTTTTCAACAAATTGCTTCAGAGATGTTCTTTAATGAACATACCCGTCGAAAAATGCATTCATACTCTCAGATCGTTGTGTAGTGGACATCCCAGCCCAAAATGTGGTCTTCACAAAACAAGGTACCCATCGATCTTTCTCCCTGTATAGTTTTCTCAACCATTTATTTTGTTTCAAGCTTTCATACTTTTCCAACATTTCACTCCAACGTTCTTCAAATTCAACAGGACACTGTGAATCATAGATAGCTTTTTTCATCCTAGATTTAATCCTTACGTAGTTATCATGCCTCCTTAGATTTTCTGGTATTTTCTTCATTATATGCCACAAACACCATCGATGCTTGGTATCCTTGAAAACTAGCTCAATGGCAATTTTCATAGCACCAGATTGGTCTGTAATTATACCACCTGGAGCAATTCCATTCATACAATCGAGCCACGCTTTGAATAACCAAGCAAAAGTTTCTTTCTCCTCATTAGAAAGCAACCCACAACCAAGTAAAATTGATTGTCCGTGATGATTAACCCCAACAAATGGAGCAAAAGGCATGTCATACTTGTTTGTCAAGTATGTGGTGTCGAAGGTGACAACTTCACCAAATTTTTTGTAAGCTTCTCTACATCTGTTATCATCCCAAAACACATTTTTCAAACGGCCTTCTCCATATATGTCCAGCCTGTAGAAGAAATTTGGATCCTTATTTTGCATGTTTGTAAAGTGATCCAAAAGTGCTGTAGCATCTCCTTCTCCAAGTTCTAAAATTTTTTCTCTAGCAATCATGTTCCTTAGAGTTTTTTCATCATATGGGAGGTTTTCATAGCCACCACCTTCAACCGCTAATGCACCATAGGTCTTACACATCCTGATTCCTGCTTTGTCGTTTAATAAGACTATTTTCTTTGTTGTCGTGATGATTCTTTTGTGGCCTCTCAAATGTCGAGCTTTTGATGGACTGTTCAAATGGTTATGTTGAAGAGAAATAATGCTAATCATCCATTTATCATCTGCACACAATCTCGATGATATTTTGGCTTTGCAACCAGTCCTTTGTGTTGGAGGGAGATTTAACAGAGTGTTTGAAGCTGTAATATTCTTCCCCTCTTTGGAACAAGTATAACTTACATGTACTAGTACTCCATTTTTCTTTTTACATGTTCGTTTCTTAATAGAAAATCCTTTCCTGTATGCATAGTTATTATAAAATTCAAATAATTCATCAGCACTTTCAAACATCATACCAAGTTTCGGCTCTACTATTTGATCATCATGGTTACTATCATCATCCAATACATTGCCAGACTTTTCAGGTTCCTCACTCTCCAATTCGTTTCCATTCATGACTGCATATACGATAAACATAAATTTATGGTCAAGTTAGATTCAAAAATTAAAGCTAACATATACTAAATAACTTGAGTAAGCTATCAACCGTCCACTAAACTTCTTTTTTAATTAATTTAGCTATAGCCACAATGGCAATTCAAAACCAATGATATTTGGATATGAAACCATTTACACTAGTCTTGGTACTATATAGCACAGATTCGACATAACTTGAAGAAATTAAAGAAAACAAGATGCACGACCATTGAATCCCTAATTGAGAGATGCACATGATTTTTACTTAAACATAAGGTTATAATCTTACAAATGCATTAGCGTATGACAAACCTCTGGATACTATTATAAAACTATGGAAGGGACATTGGGAACTAAGATCAGTTAATGCATGCATGTTGAACTATTCAAAATTGAATTCCAAATCCAGTTGCTTTATCTATAGTAACCAAAACCATGAACGTTTCATTGAGGTGTCGTCCCAAAATAATCAAAAACATAGAAAAGATTACTATTGATAATACTTTTTCAAACCCTACATACCATAATTCTATTTTTAAACCCTAATTTTTTTTTTCTTATGATTCGTGAAAAACAAATCATGTTCAATCTTTCGTTAATCTTATAAGAAGTTGGATACAAATTACCTGTTGGTTAGTTGTTCTTCTTCTTTGCTGGTTTCAAGTTATGATATATAGGATGGTGCAGTAACTGAGAGAGAGTTGAGGAATTTTTTTTTTAGTCCTTTTTTCCTGGATTGCCGATTAAAAACAAAAAAAAAAAAGAAAAAAAACACGTCAGAAAGAAAGAGAAAACCAAAAATTAGAAAAAATCATTGTAACATCATCCGTGGGGTTGACCGTGGGATTTGGGGTGGGCTTAAAAGAATTATTGTTTCTTTTTGAACAATTTTAGTTATTGCCTGGTCGTACCTAACCACAAATTCCGTTAGGTTGGTTGTTGGAGAGACAAAATCTTGAAAAAATGAATTTGCTCCTTCATTACGACCTGTTGTATTCATTCCAGCATAAAAAGTATTTTGGTGATATACTGGAACCCACTTTTCACGAATGTCATATAGATCCGTAAGCCACTCATTGTTCTGTAGGCCGTAATCTTTAATCAATGTCTTCCACCTTTTTTCAAATTCGTGTGCTTCATATGTCCAGTGGATGCAAATTTTCAATGTACGTTTAAACTTTGACTTCGAAAAGTATATGTGTGATAGCTTCTCCCCAAATTTTTTTCTTTATGTGCCAAAGACACAAGCGGTGACGCGTATCTGGAAACACTTTCCTAACAGCAAGACCCATCGCAACATCTTGATCAGTAATAATGGAAACAGGATGACGCCCGCCCATCGCTTCAAGCCAAGCCTTAAACAACCAGACTAAAGTCAATTCAGTTTCATCTTGAAGAAGTGCATACCCATATTGTATTGACCCATAATGGTGATTTACTCCGGTAAATGGAACGAAAGGCATTTTGTATTTGTTTGTCCTATAAGTGGTGTCAAAAGTAACCACATCTCCAAAATGTTCATAAGCCTTACGCGATCTGGAATCAACCCAAAAAAAACTAATCGCTCTTCCTTCATCAACAACTTGAAGTTTATGAAAAAAAATTGGATCTTCCATTTGCTTTTTGTGGAAATAGTTAAAAACAGACTGTGCATCACCAACTTCCAAGTTACGACGTCTACCCGAGTACAAATGATTATAGCAATCTCTTTGATCAAATCCGATAGTTGAACCACCAAAAATTGAAGGTACTTTTGCTATTTGAAGATTTTCTCTATTTAATGATTCTGTTAAATCTTTGCAGCTTCTGGCATGTATCGATTTTCCCGTAACCGAATCCGCTTCTCAGGACTAACAAACTTATGGTTGTGTTCATCTATAAATTTTGTTACTCTCCATTTACCAAGGATTTCGCTGTATAGCACCCGCATCTCTGCTTTACACCCACATTGGATGGTATTTGTATTTCTAAGTTTTTTGTTGATTCCCTGTGCTGTATCATTTGTCTTTTGTCCTTCCCGAGAACACACAAAATGATCCGATGTCACTTGATCAACTCTTACACGAGTCTTGTTTGTAGAGCGAATCCGCACGTCGAAACCATTATTTCTTCCGTACTCAATATAACTGTCCCTTGCTTCTTCAAATGAATTAAATGTCATGTGGTAAAATTCTTCGCTTGTGTCACCGAAGTTGTCGTTCTCAGTTTGGGGCTCACCATCGTTGACATCCATGAATGTTCTCTACAGAAGTTGATAAACATATGAGACAATGAAACCAAAAAGTACATCAGTACAACATTACATAACGGAAAAGAAGACATAAGAAAATATACACATGTTCAAGTGGACTAGTGATTATAGTCTGAGATGTCACGAAAGAAAAAACAAGAAACAACTAAGAACCTTGATTTTAAAATTTCTTATAATTCAATTTGTAGTCCAAATCTAGCAACACTGTTAAACAAAATTTGGAATCAAGAGTTCAAGGCTGTAGAAATACTGACAAACAATACATATCATGAAATTGAGAATTTCATGCTTCAAAAAAAGTGATTGAAGAAAAAAACAAAAGAAGTAACTATGACATACCACTTTGAATCAAAATCAAGGTTTCAGGAGAGTAACAAGAAAGATGGTTCTTCGTTTTTCGGCGTATGTTTTAGGTTTATGAGATTGAGAATTTTTCTTCTTACAAGGAAATTTGATACGGCTTCAATTGGCTTCGAGCCGAGTCACTAAGAAATATTATAGCTTTGGGTTAGTATTAGGTCCGTTAGACTAATAGTTAATCCAAGCTTCCAATAAAACGTGGTAGATTAAGTTAAAATGTTAAGTTACAATAACCGGACATTTAAATTCCAAAAAAATATTTATTTAAAGATTATTAAAATTTCTTACATGATTTATCGGTTTCTTCCTTAGTCCTAATAGAGAAAACTAGCTTTCCATTACAAAAACGAAAACAAAACAATCTAAAATTACGGTGGTGTTGGCTCTTCGCCGTGAAAACTGGCTCCCCCTGACCGGCTCTCTCTTCCTCCTTTTTATAGTGAACGGCACCAAATTCCTTCCTAACTTGTACATGCAAATAGCGCACAAACTAATTTTTTTCATTTCCCTAGCCAATGACAAAGTGCCACGTCATCTACTCCAACATGTCACCCAATAAAGTTACGCCATATCATCCCTTTTTCCTGTTTCTTTAAATAGAAAATGTATCAATTAATTGCTCCAAATTCTTGGAAGCTTTACCTTCACGTGCAAAACTCCATCGACCACAAACAAAAGTTCATAATCCATGTGCCACCCCCACTTTAGCATATGCATGCCCTAGTCCATAAATCGTTCCACCCCTTGTCTCTAGCCAGCACCTTCTCTCTATGTGAAACGCACACTGATTCTTTCCCTAAGTAGAAAATATGCAAACGATGTATATAAGGGATCTAATGCTCCCTTGTCGTCATCCTCATTAATTTGCATTCGAAATTTCCAAACTAGTCCACCCAACCTGTTTCCTATGCAGCTCTTCTCCTACTTCCATAATTGGAAAATATTATTTTATTTTATCTCTTCATGATTATGGTAAGTAATTAGTGCCTTTGTCGTATATTATTTCGCCATTTCATTTTCCCTTCGGTTCCATATCAATGTCCAAATTTTCTGAATCCAAGTGGGCCCAGGAAATGATGCTTTAGCCCGTTTACTCCATAACCGTGCATCAACTCAGTTTTAATCGTTTTTCTTGCCAGAGCCCATTTTATTCATGTACCTACGAAAACCCAATAAATACCAAAATCAATACAAAAATAAGGCCCAAGAATGTATATTTTGGGAGGTAAATATACAAGAATTTAACGCTCATCATTTAGGTACGGTTACATAAATCCAAATGTGGGTGCATTTCATTTATGTGTAACAAGCTAAGTTCGATCTAACGGTTTAAAGATATTAGCTTGGTTGAATCAGGTTTTTCATCTAACGGTGATTAATGATTTTTTTTTGCTAACGGTGATTAATGAATTCCAAGGTAACTTGGATTGCAAACCTTGATTTGAAAACTATATAAAGGAGAACTCTACCAACTGGGAAACCTAATCCCCACACCTCCTGTGTGTTACTAGTTGCATAACTAGAGTCGATTCTCCTTTAACCTTAGGTTTCTTCTCGAGACCCTGTAGGTTAACGACTTGAAGACTTCATTGGGATTGTGAAGTCAGACCCAACTATTATCTTTGTAGTTGCGTGATATGATCTTGCTGTTTCTATCCTGTTGAGTACAGTTGAAATAATTGGCTCGAGATTTTAAATCTCCGATAGGCAAGATAAAAAAGTAATCACAAACACCTTCGTCTCATCATTTGTTATTCCACAATAACTTGTTTTGCTAGTGGATTAAGTTTATTGTGAGGTGATTGATAATACTATGTTGTTCTTCGGGAATATAAGTCTGGTTTATCAATTGGTTCATGTTCACCTTGATTTATCAAAAGACGGAAAACTCTTGGGTATTTCTGTGGGAGACAGATTTATTCAATCCTATAGACTTTTCTGTGTGAGACAGATTTGTCTATCAAGTCTTAGACTTTGGCTCGTAACAACTCTTGGTTGTGGGTGAGATCAACTAAGGGAATCAAGTGCGTAGTATCCTGCTAGGATCATAGACATAAGAAGTGCAACTGTACCTTGAATCAGTGTGAGATTGATTAGGGTTCAACTACAATCCAGTCCGAAGTTAATTGGTAGTAGGCTAGTGTTTGTAGAGGCTTAATACAGTGTGGTGTTCAATCTGGACTAGGTCCCGGGGTTTTATGCATTTACTGTTTCCTCGTTAACAAAATTCTGGTGTTTGTGTTATTTCTTTTCCGCATTATATTTTGTTATATAATTGAAATATCACAGGTTGTGCGTTAAGATCAATCAATTAGAATATCCAACCTTGGTTTGTTGATTTACATTGATTGACACTTGAACATTGGTCTTTAGTACCGTTCAAGTAACTCCTCTTATTCAATTGGGCTCGCAAATTTCTATTTGTTGATTGCGGATTGAATTAAGAGTTAGAGATATTAAACTCTTTGATATACTTTATTCTAGATTGAGTCTGATTGTCTAGTTGATTCTCTAGAAAGTGTATTGGAGTAAGTCCTCTCAGATTGCCAAACGAATTGTTGGGTGTGGTTGTTAGACCCCCGCATTTTTAATTGGTATCAGAGCATGCAAACACATTAAAGACCTTACAAGTCTGTGTTTGTAGCGATCTGATATGGACAAAGGTGTTATCTCTATAAACGTACCACCAGTCTTCGATGGCTCAAATTACTCTTGGTGTAAAATTGCTACGCGTGCCTTTCTTCAAGCGCGTGATTTTCAATCATGGTTTTATGTAGTTAATGGCTATGATGCTCCCGTTATGGCAGTAGGGAGTGCAACCGTTCCAAAGAACATTGGTGAATACAATGCTGCTGAGATACTTGCTGCAAAGCAAAACTCCGACGGTTTGAATGACATCATACATGCCATTACCCCAGACCTTCAACACCATGTGACAACGTGCACTAGGTCTAAAGATGCTTCGGATATCTTAGAAATCGTATTCGAAGGAAATACCAGTGAAAAGGAAGCTAGGATTTAAAACCTTAATTCCGATTGGGAAAACCTTCGTATGGAAGATGAAGATTCATTTGATGGGTTTAATCACAAAGTGTCTAAAATTGTTAATGCATCTTTTGCATTTGGTAAGACTATTCCTGAAAAGGACATTGTGATGAAAATTCTCCAAATCGCTGCCATCTAGATGCGATTCTAAGAAGCATGACATCGTCTAAGGAAATAACCTTGATGCTCTCTCCAAAAATACGCTGGTTGGAAAGTTAAAGATCTTTGATCATGAGCATACATCCAAAGTTGGAAAGGATGTTGCCTTCAAAGCACAAAGGAACACTAAATTACTTGATAAAAGTAAAAGTGTTTGTCTCTGAGGATGATCTTTCTGAAACCGATTCATCAGATGAAGATATTGAGAAATCAGTCTCTTTGATCACAAGATAGTTTCGAGATCTTATATTGAAGAGAAGTAAAGGGATCTCCAGAGACAGACCTAGGTCGTCAGTTAAACCTCACAATCACATTCCTCCTAAAAACAGGGATGCTGACGAGGCTGATGATGAGGATATGCCTCGGTGCTTTAAGTGTAAAGGTTTTGGGTCATTTTGCGAATGAGTGTCCGAACCGTAGAAAATACACTGGAAACAAATGTCTTGCTGCAACCCTTGATGAAATGTCTGATCAATATGATTCCAACGAAGACGAAAAATCAAGTGTTGCACTTCTTTGTGAAGATATTTATTTTGATACTTGTAGCAATACATACATCAATGTTGATATCCTTCCAGAAGAAAACTCAACCAATCTGGAAGAATAAATTAACCTTTCTGTTGGAAACTCTATGTCTGATTTTTTAGGTTCCACTCTGTGCCTAGCAGCTTGCACATCTCGTGTGTCTGAATCATCTTATCTAGGGACATGTTCTTATTGTTCACTCAAGGGTCATGAACTTTCGAAGTGTTACAAGTATAATCACAATATGAGACATGTCAAGAAACTTCAACGAAGAGCAAATCGCCTAGCAAACAAGCTCAAACTTGTTCAAAAAACCGCTGAGGTATGTAAGATTTTATCCTCTTCAAAGAAGTTGGTTTCCAAAGATAGGTCAAGACCACTAGAGAAAATAATATGGTCTAAACAATTTGATAGACAAGTATCTATGAATTCCTTTCAAAGAGGAAATGGTGCACAAATTGTTGTTCACCACAGCACAACTTGATTGTGTTGTTTTAGTGCATCTTGTCTCATGAGCCTGATCAAAAAGAGACAAGATTATGCACACCGTGCACAATCAGGCTTAAAAAGAAAAAAAAATTGTTTTTTGTTTTCTTAGTTTTGTTGTATGTTTTGGAATTCTTTCATATCTAATTGATATTGGAAGGGACTTCCCTGTGCATTCAATAAAAGAGGGTTATTCTCGTCAATTTCACTCTCTTTAGGGTCTTGAATTGAGTGTGCGCGAACCTATGTGGTTAAAAGGTTCTGTAACCCTACATTCCTTTTTCCTCTCTGAAACTCTTTTCATCTTAAGACTTCCTGTTGAGTTTAAATTGTGATTTCCTCTCACAAACCCATACAAGTATGGAGACTCCAAGCATCATGTGTTTTGATGGAAAATATGTTAATATGATTGTTAAGCCATCAATCATGAAGGAAAAAGAAAAATTTCTGTTACCTCCAACTTTGAAAAGAAAAAGAAGGAATGTGAGGAAGCCAAGAGTTGTTCCTTAAAATTCTCAGAAGTTTTCTGATGTTCTTGAAGAGTTGAAGGAAGCAGGGAAGGAGATTCAGCAAATAAAGTCTTTTGTTATGAGAACTCTCGAAATTCAGAAGGAACTGATTCAACATCATTAGCCTAGAAGGTTTGTTGGAATTGACTCCTTTCTCCATGAACCTTATGTTCCCATGGGTGTTGACGACAAGGAGTTCGGGGATGATAAATAATTCTTCAGAGGTCTCAATGTCTAGTAAATCTTCTTTTTATGTTTTTAGAAGAATAACTAGGGTCTGAATAGCCATTATTGTGAGTACACGTAGCTATGTCCAACGATTTTCATCTTCTATGTTTTTAGATTTATTTATTTAAATTCTAAGTTTGGAAGATGATTTTTGCAATTTTAATCTTTATGATTTTATATATTGCAAATTGTTATGAGATATGTTGTTTGCGTCCGTGAACCTGTGACTGTCCCATACTTGTTCAAAAGTTATCTCTATTATGTCAGTATGAATGTATTGATAAAAGATAGAATGAACTTTTGACATTATAAAAGTTAAAGCCTTTTATATCATTGTTTTTGATGAAATAAAGGATAAAACTTTTGTTTACAAGGATTAAGTCTATTATATGTCATTGTGCAAATAGTGATGGAAAATGGAATGAATCCTTGTCTATTCCGCGGTATTGATCGATCTCCGATCCACATCTTTGTGCATATACTGTGTTGCTCCGTAAGGTTCCTTATGTTTGAGCATGACCAACAAAATTGATCATTCTCTTTTGGTTATTGTAGTTGTTGCTCCGTAAGCTCTCTTATGTCGAGCATGACCAATTGAATTAATCACTTTTTGTGGTTAATTTATTCGTGTAATTTCGATTGAATTAATTATGAGTTTTCTTGTGATTAATTTAATTGTGCATTTCGATTGGATTAATCATGAATTCTTTTATGGATAATTCAATTGAATACTTTGGATTCAAATTCATGTTTTCATGTGATTTGATTTTGTCCAAAGAAATCCTTCTTTTCTTGTGAAAGTAAGGTCGCTTTTGTTGTTCTTTCGGGAATGAAATTTTTGGAAAGTTCATTTTGAACTTGTGCTCAATTGCCAAATCTTTGTGTGGAGTGCGGATGTGGAATATAAGGGGTTATCTTGTATCTTTATAAACTCCTTGATGAATGCATTTAACTTCGACTTTATGATGGCATCTAAATAAGTTGATATGGTATTCTCTTTTGGTCATGAACTATCTCTGTGAAAATTTCATGAAGATACCACTAGTTCGTACCTTTGCCAATTTATATTGACAAAAAGGGGGAGAATTAATGTGTAGTGTGATACTACAAATACATATGGTTTACGGATCATTATGTAATGGGGAGTGGTTTTCATGTTGAGATGAAGTATTGACTAAGGGGGAGTGATACATATCACCATAATATTGTTGTCAAAGTTGTGATACAATTGTACTTTGATGTTGTGTAATAATACTATGACACCGTATAACAATGATTGAGAGCATTTTGTTTTCTCATTGTTATCGTTATGGATCTTCAACAACTGTGATGTTGAACTTACACCCTTTAGGATCATAGAGTACTTCAACAACTGCGTTGGTAAGCTTTCGCTTCGACCAAAGTTCACCTTATACCATGAGAAAATTACCTAGTAACATCTTACATAGTTTGTGTGATACAATCATTTGATGTAGGCTTGGAATGTTTCGATAATGATTATTTCAATATCTTGAAAATTGCTTTGATGCTAATAGTGTGTGAAAATATCTATTGTCATTATAGAAGAATGTTTCAATGATTGAAATAAAGAGTTGAGAATGTAAACATGTTTGGATATAAACATATATAGTGTGTTCGCACATTAGTGTATAAATCCACAAACCGGGAACCAAGTGTATGCATATGTGTGTATACCAAATTGGTGAAGGAGACAAGATAAGTATGCGTACCCGTACGCATACTGGCGGAAGTTTTCGAACCGAAAATATCTGCTGAGTTTGGGAATTACAAACTCCTAAACTAGTCACCTTAAGTATGCGTTTTCGAACCGAAAATTTCTGCTGAGTTTGGAAACTTAATAAACTCAAATCCGGTTGCTTAAGTACGCATACCCGTACGCATACTTAAGCTGGTTACTTTGTCAAATCGGTCAGTTCATGGACTTAAACATTTAAATCATAAGGAATGCAATCTTTGCAAAACGTGGCTATAATGTTCATGATTGATTCAAGTGAATCAAACCAATTTGGTTTCAATTGTGTTTTCTATAACAATTGAACAACTCTTTAACTAGTTTCATTTGAGTCGTTTGAACTAGTTATGGTTGAAGTGAATAAGGTTGATATGAGAGTAATCATATAGCTAACCTCAGTTAACTGTTTGTGAACCAACATGGTGTACACGTTTAGGTACGGTTACATAAACCCAAATGAGGGTACATTTCATTTTTGTGTAACAAGCTAAGTTCGATTTAACGATTGAAAGATATTAGCTTGGTTGAATCAGGTTTTTCATCTAACGGTGGTTAATGAATGCTTTGTTACCAAGGTAACTTGGATGGCAAACCATGATTTGAAAACTATATACAGGAGAACTCTAGCAACTGGGAAACCTAATCCCCACACCTCCTGTGTGTTACTAGTTGCATAACTAGAGTCGATTCTCCTTTAACCTTAGGTTTCTTCTCGAGACCTTGTAGGTTAACGACTTTGTTAGAGCATTGCTCGGTCGAACTCGCATGCGTTGCTATCTCAAACATGTTTGTCAATGTTAGTGATAAAAACTATAAGTCTTGATTTCTAGTCTACTATAGCTAAGTCTCGGACTAGGATAAAAAGTGTAGTTGATTTCAAGAACTCCATGGAAATCATCATACAAGACAAAGGACTACTCAAGGAACTGGTGGAACTTCATCGACTAAAAGGTATGTGGAGACTTGAACTTATCTATCACTCAAAAGTCTATCTACTCTATCTTCTATCTTGAGACAAAAGTCGTTTTGCTATATAGACTTTGATTATACACATTTGTTATTTTGAGCCGAGTTTATCTCGCCTATCTATTTCTCGAAATATGTGTTAGTAAGCTTTCGCTTTGGCCAAGTTCATCTTTACCTAGTGACGAAAGTCATGATATGTTTTAATCACTTTGAAAATTGCTTTGACGAAAAATGGTTTGTGAATAACAACTATATAACGTCCTCTAAGAATGTTTCAATGATTGAAATGAGAGTTTAGATTATATAACCAATATTGGATATAAGCATTGTGTGGCAAAACATATATGTATAAGTACAACGACAACATCATCCTTCCACTTGAGATTAGTGATATTTGACTTGAACTGTTTCATTCCCTAACGTATCTTTCAAGTCCTGCATATTAAAAACAAAACTGTGAAGCATGAACACTCTAGATAGACATAGTATTAAGGAATACAATACGAGGTTTATTGCCTAACCATTAAACTTTGTAGATAAGACATAGACATAATCGTTTAAATTCTATTGTGATTATGTATGGGTATGAGGTGAGGATTTCATCCTAGGAAACAATGTTTTACATGTGTTTTAAGGAAGTAAGTTCATAAACTTGTTTATGAATCGAAAAGGAAATCGCCAGGCGTTATTAGTATTGTTATTCATTGCATATCTTGTGAACAACCAATATGTGTGATTTAGTATAACCACTCATGACTTGTTTGTGTTCTTGGTAAAACTATTCACAAAGGCCTGACTTATGTATGGGTATGACTTTTATTAGTGAAACCGATCTTAAGTAATCACCTGAGATGGTATGACCGAGTTTGTGATTTGTGTATGACCGAATCTGGGTAAAGGGGAACCGATCCTAGTAAGAGGTGCAACACATCACAAAGGGGAATCGATCCTTGTATGAGGTGCAACAAGTTTGTATCAGAAAGGGGAACCGATCCTATGGACATGTACAACACGTTTTTAGGCAAAGGGGAACCGATCCTATGGACAAGTGCAACACATATAAGTTACATACCATATATATGTGGGGAACCGATCCTAGTACCTAGTTAACCAAATTTTGGAAAGCTAGTGTGACTATGCACAATACTCACATGGAGGTAGAACCGAAACTTGTTTTGGTAGAACTGTTAAACCCATGATTTGTGATTGAGTGTTCTTGATCAATCACATAGTTCTTGAAAGTCAGATGAACCAATTCTAAACTTGTTTGGAAGTGTGGAAAATCGGTTTCAAGGTTGTAAGTATGAAAGAGGACTTACAAAGTAAGGATGTCGACATACTTTGAACACATGCAGTAATGTTTATCCTTAATTGTTCAAAGTTATTCCTTAATAGCTAAAGGAAGAAAATCCCAGGATCGAAACATAAATAAGTTAAGAATCTTTTAATTAAGGCCTTAATTTTATTTTAGGAAAATGAGAATTAGTAATGTGCATTTACTAGTTAAAGATTTTCCAAGGAGATTTTCGGTCAATATTTTGGACAGAGCATTTCCAGGAATTATGGAAACCGAATTTGTTCTTTAATGAATATCTTGAGAATATTTTCGGTTTTGGAAATTCCTTGGTGTCCAAACTTCCTTGTCTATAAATACTTGAAGTTTGCATTTCTAGCAAACTAATCCTTCGTGACAACAAACTTCCTCGGTTGTGTTGTTACTGGTGAAGCCCTCTATTCAGAGAGGAGAGTAACCTAATTAGGCGATATCTCTTACCATCGCTTAGTTTAAAGTCTTCTTTGGGATTGAGAAGCTCTATTAGTACCGTTGGTGGGAAACTAGATAATTGCGGTTTATCTTGTGTTTTCGATTGATTTGATTGACTAACGGTGATTGAACTTTGATTTCACCTAGTTTGTATATGCTTGAGAATCTTCTCTTCTGATATAAGATTCACTCAAACTAGATCGAAGTTTCGACATGGATCTTTAGACTGTTGTTAGTGCTAAAGACGATCTTGTGATAATCCAGTGTTAACAGACTCCGTTCTGTGCGTGATTGATCACAAGAGATTCAAGTTGTTGTGTGCAGGTGTTTATTGAAGATCTAAGAAGATTTGAAGACAAAGAAGATATTGAAGATTTCTGATTTGGGGTTCATAATCTTTGGTGTGCACAATACTTGTTTCGGTATAAGAGGATCCAACTATAATCGGTTTATCCTTGTGGTAGATTGGATTGATTAGTTGTGTAGATCGGCATTAATACAATTCTTTGTGATTAAAAGGATTGATTGCAAAATATTAACAATTTCTTCGGTAGTTGAGAATAAGATAGTTCTAAGAACTTGACGAATGAGTTTATTTGAGATAAACAGAAGAGCCTTTTTCGAACTCACATCACTTGGTTGAAGAGAGTTTGATACCAAACAGGTTTGTTGTTCCTTTACTGTTTGGAATACGAACCAAAGGAATTGTTCCAAGTACCTGACTTATTCATAGGTCGGAGGCGTGGGAATACAAACGGAACTAGGTGAACTATAGGTTTAGTTGCTTGATCTCAACTATACGAAGTTGGTTTAATTTTGTGTAGCGGCTTAATCCTGAGAGTATTCAGTTCTGGACAAGGTCCCGAGGTTTTTCTGCATTTGCGGTTTCCTCGTTAACAAAATCTTGCTGTGTCATTTATTTTTATTTTCCGCGTTATAATTATTTTATTATAATTAAAGTAAATCACACAAACGTTAATTCCTATTTACTTGATAAGCAATCCTATTGTGTTTGGTTAAGTCCGAACCTTTTTATCAAGTAAACATACTTCGTTGTTGTATTGTCTCGATCTCGTATCCAAAGACGATCACACGAAGTGTGAACCGATTATTTGCATTGTCTCGACTCAGTCCATAGACAATCACTTTCGGAAAAAGGACTTATACGTAGGAAAAGTTTTATCTTGAGGTATATTTGGGTACCCTCGCCTTTTCATTAGGTCTGGTTCAGTTACCAATCCGGGTTCAACACCCAACTCTAACATTGCAAGTTCTAGTGGCACTTCCACTGCAAGTATTACTCCTCTCAACGTTTCAAGCTCTAGTGGTGCCGCTAACGCCACTTCTCCGGTCAACAATGTCACGCCACATGTTACTACTCCTCCTCCGAGTGCTGGTGATCTAGTGATCACTCCAGTCAATGTTGCAAGAAATGCTACTGGCACTATCAACAATCCACCTCCTAGCAGATTTCCTGAAGAAACCATATGAGATCATCCTACCATAGTTGATCTCATGAAGGTTCAGACTGACATGGCTGCAACGCAGAAAGAGTTGTATGCTTATCTCAAAACTCTCACAGACAAGCTTGCATCTGAACGAACTCAGCCTCAACGCGAGAAAGGAAAAGATAAAGAAACATCTTCAACTGTTGATCCTGAAATCTCTCCAATCCATATTGTAGATGATGAACAATTTCGCAAAGCTGCAGATGACTCGCCAGCAAAGAAACCTGCAAGTTTCATCACTCGTGAAGACCTGGAGCGCTTTTTGGAGGATCGGGGAAAGCACAAGACATCATTTGTCCACCGTCACCAAACTCTATATCCTGCTGCCACACAAAGAATTCCTCTTCCGAAAGGCTACACTTATCCAATATTCGCACTTTACAACGGAACAGGCAACGCTCAAGAACATGTTTCTTGATTTTTAGAATAATTGGGCGAGTATGAACACAATCATGTTTTTTGTCTGAAGGAATTTTCAAAGATTCTGACAGGCAGAGCATACACCTGGTACAATAACATCGTATCAGGAAGCATTGCCTTTTGGGGAGGGATGGTTAACGTTTTTTTACAGAAAGTACTTCTTTGTTTCAGAACAAGTCATTCTCTCTAATCTGGGAAGGATGTTTCAAAGGAGCAATGAACATCCCAATGATCCAAACTTATGTGAAAAGGTTCAGAGTCCAGGCTCTGGACTGTCATGATCCAAACATTACTGAACAACAACTTGTAGACTTGTGCATAAACATAACGATCCCGGTCTACAGAGCTTATTGGAAAATCTCCACTTCCAGACTTTCTCAGAGCTTCATGAAGCGGTGATCATCAACCATCGCACCCTCTTTACTGGAAGAGAAAAGGCTACAAAAGTCGAGGAACCACGAGAAACTCGAGGTAGCAGACGCTTGATCAACAATCCATACAATCCCCAACCTTCCAGGAACATTGTTACAGAAGGGAGCAAAAGGAAAGCTGAGACACATCAACACAAGCATGCTTCTCCATTGTCCTACGCTCATCCAAAAGCATAAAGGAAGGATAATCAAACTTTAAATGCACAAGTTACGACCTAGTGTCCACAAACAGGGAACGATACAGACTCAAACATCCTTCTTCCCATTAAAGAAGTGATCAACTTATTGTAAGTCTAGATCCCAGATGGTGCAACCAAATTTCCGTTCATCAGGACATAGCTAACTGAAGAAGAAATTGAGAATCCTAGATATTGTCGCTTTCATGGGTTCTTCAATCATCCAACAAGTGACTGCAATGTTTTGAAGCGCATCTTCAAAGAGAAGGTCGATCCAGGAGAACTTCAACTGGGACTAAAGGAGCACACAAAAATCCTCTCTCAATCAGGATTTCAATCTCTCCGAGCAATCATTTAACGAAGCAGTTCAGTCCTTGGTCGAACATATACGTGAATTTCTCTATCTGTCTAAAGTACAAAGGAAAGACATGTTCACAGCACTGAATCACAGCGTGTCAAACGTCTGTCCATCTCGGAAATATTCCATGAACCTTCAGCCAGAGATGTACGATTGGGGACTTCTTACCACAGTCCATCTGAGAGGAAATAAACTCGGAAGAACGCTGATCTGACACCTCCATCAACATCATTCCACTGAAAACCACCCTCAGAGCAGCAGACACCACTAGACAAGAAACTACTCATACTCCCTTCTCAATCAGAGATCAAGAATGCACACCCAGAGATGCTTATAGCTACATCATCTCAAGATTAGAATAGGCTCAACCTGGACTGAAGCTAAGTTTCACATAATCAAAGGAGATTCAGGATATGACATGATCCTCAAACGAGCATGGATCCACAATGAAAAGATGGCTACTGACAAAGCGTCTTTGGTTGCACATCTCTCCAACGAAAAAAGTTCTGATCCAGAAGATTTGGTGGGCATTCCATCATCAGGTCACTTGGAGGAATTTATTTGACGAGGTTTAAGCAAGAACCAACAAAAAATGCATAGACATTCGTCAAGAGGTTCCACACTCAGGTAAGTCTCATTCCTCCCATGTCTATGTCATTTATTCCCTCACATGCTATCCTAGCATGCGGACTCTATCTACTATGGTATTGCAAGACGTTATGAATGGAAGCTTCACCACATTGATATTTTACCAAGTGGCTGAATCTGACACCTCTCTGAATCGAGCATCTCACTAATACATTCATTACTGAGATAATTTTCAAGCACGACAAAGAATATCATGTGTATTTCCTGTAATATTTGCATGAGTGTCCATATGGGACACAAAATCAGAAGGATTTGATGTATGCGCAAGTGTGGAATCCCACCGCAAAAGGAATGCTGAATCAACAGAACATACTCGGGGTCGAGACGATCAAGCGAAAGATATTCGACGCTTAAAGGATGTGACGCTTCAATGCACAAGCATCTAAGGTTTGAAACATATGGGATTTTCTTAACTTATCCATTATTTTCAATTCCTCCAAAATATATGCAATACTTGTATTAAGTAATTGAATCTCTCAAACCAAAAGAAAATCCCTACAACTATCAATCACCTACTTCTCCAAGGCCAACCAAAATTCAAAACCTCTCATCTCTGAGTGTTATATTTTTTCAGAAGCCTTCAGATTGTACTCCTAATCAAAGATTACACCTTCGATAATAGCGCCTCTAGCTTCAACATAAATATCTCGACGATGACACGTTGATTCAATACCAAGACGGTCAAAGTGTGACTGAACTACAATCGTTAAGTCCATGACAAGACTTATAGATCAGATGCAACATCATTCTTCCATGGATGACACAAACTTCCTCAACCTATATCTTTTTGCTGAACAAATGAACACCTTTGGGACACACTTGGGGACTTGGTCTTGTTGAAAAGATCAATTCAGATCAATTTCAATAAATGTGTTCCACATAACAAGTCATTGCAACCTGATGTGATTCCATGAAACGTCATCAACGGATCTCTACATTGCAAACCTTGCGCGACTGAGGAACTTCTTATCTTCACCGATCACATCCAGAATGGAGACTGTTGCTTCTGTCTGCAACAACATCGATTCCCTGACGAAGCCACTTCACAGTAAAGTCGCACTGTTCAGGAGAATTTGGGTTGAAACCTCAGTACACCCTCATCTTAGGGATTCTTAACTCACCGACTAGTTCGTGAATGTAAAGACTTACTGGATGGAGGAGCAAAGATTATGTCGATAATCATGGTTCTAGCCTTTTCGGTCTCTGGAGAAACTCCGACCATAGTATCGGCATCAACAAGGATATATGGAGGACCTCCATCCGTGGTATCAGCATCAACAAGGATCTTTGTAGCAAATCCAATTGTAATCTCAGCATCAACAACGGTCTTAAGAGCAACATCCTCAAGACCGGCTTCATCAACTATCCATCCTCTGAGGTGTTACTCGATGGATCAGACTTCTCCAAGTACTAATGATTCATTTCAAGATGTGTATACATGAAAATATGTTAACATGAAAGTCTTCCCAAAGCTTGCACGACGGACAAGCACAAGCCAAAGTCTTCTACAAGATGTTCTCATCACCTCTACAAATGAGATATAACACATTTCAAGCCATGGGTTTACAAAAACGTACCAATTGGTGAGGAATAGGACAATGCTTCCTTAATCAAAGATGTTCGTCTATGTCCCTGCTACAACATACCAAAAGGGAACATCAATCGGACATACGAACAGAAAGATATGGCTTCCACACCCAGGTTTATGAAATCTGAAAATTTGCACGGGATTACAAGGTATGAATGTGCACGCGTCATTGACTGCCCTAGACATCTCCAAACTGAAGGATTCTTTTTGCATATGATTCCCCAGTCTCTTAGCTTCGAAAGTTGGGGTCAATCATCAAATTCCGACATCGTATGAAGTTTCAGCAACTTTCAGAGTGGATGACATGCAAGCAGAAATTTCTAGAAGGGAATTCATAACACTCACAGTCGAGCGACATTCCTCTAGGTATTTCCACAAAGTCCTTAAACCTCGATATCTCCACCTTTCTATAAATAAGAAAGAATAAAGAGAAGGAACGAAGAGAAGATCTCACCAATACTGGGGACTGACAGTCTGCCACTGTAATACTGCACGTCTTTCCATGAGAGCTCCATAAGTTTCGAAGACGCAAACAAATGGATGTTTTTGCAGCAAGCTTGTCTGTCGACATTTTACACTGTCTTGCGCAAAGCGGCAACTTGGGTCAATTGATGAAGAATCTAAGGATAGGTCGTTCTCTCCATACGGAGGTCCACTATAACATATCCAAAATTCACAGTTAAAATTTTCTGAAGAAGAATCGTGGTTTTTCATGCATATGGACATTCGTCCACTTCATTCAATCAGAGGTAAAGAGACAAACAAGGTTTCTGGTATTCATGAAGCAAAAATACTGAAATGATCAAGGCAGCATCTACACCTACAGAAATCAAAAGATGTTCAACTACTATAATGATTGATCGTCAGATTCGGTATCATCTTCACGATCAGAATCTTCTTTAGAATCATATTCATAGTTTTCCTTAGAAATCTCTTCGAGATGATCTTCAAGATTGTTATAGGCTGCATCTAAGTAGTCATCTTCGTCGCATTCAGCTTAGAAATCAATCTTGGTCAATCATTCATCCTCCATATCAGGTGGATATGGCTCAACTTCACAACCAACAGGTTTCCGAGAAGGTTCAACATCCGGATCAGAGGCTACGCCTTCAACAAAAGATTGTGGTTCATCCTCATCCGCTCGTCTTGCCTTCTGAAGATGTCGCCATTTTTGTCGAGCTTTTCATCTTAAGACCTCTTGAAAAGGCGAGGGTACCCAAATATACCTCAAGCTAAAACTTTTCCTACCTATAAGTCCTTTCTCCGAAAGTGATTGTCTATGGACTGAGTCGAGACAATACAACTAATCGGTTCACACTTCGTGTGATTGTCTATGGATACGATATCGAGACAATACAACAACAAAGTATGTTTACTTGATACAAAGGTTCGGACTTAACCAAACACAATAGGATTGCTTATCAAGTAAATAGGAATTAACGTTTGTGTAATTTATTTTAATTATAATAGAACAATTATAATGCGGAAAATAAAAGTAAATGACACAACAAGATTTTGTTAACGAGGAAACCGAAAATGCAGAAAAACCCCGGGACCTAGTCCAGAATTGAATACTCTCAGGATTAAGCCGCTACACAAAATTATACCTAACTTTGTATAGTTGAGACCAAGTAACTAACCATATAGTTCACTTAGTTCCGTCTGTATTCCCACGCCTCCGACCTATGAATAAGTCACGTACTTGGAACAATCCCTTTGGTTCGTATTCCAAACAGTAAAGAAACAAGAAATCTGTTTGGTATCAACTCTATTCAACCAAGTGATATGAGTCAGACAAAGGCTCTTCCGTTTATCTTAACATAAACGCCTTCGTCGGGTCTGGATCTATCTTATGTTTGATCACCCTAAGGTAATCGTTTAAGATTAAGCCAATCAATACCTTTAATCACAAGGAAATGTATTGATGCCGATCTACTCAATTAATCAATCCAATCTACCACAAGGATAAACCGATTATTAATTGGATCCTCTTTTACCGAAACAAGTATTATGCACACCAAAGATTATAAAACCCAAGTCAGATTTTCAATATCTTCTTAAATCTTCAATAAAAACCCGCACATAATCACTTGAATCTCTTGTGATCAATCACGCACATAACGGAGTCTGTTAACAATGGATTATCACAAGATCGTCTTTAGAACTAACAACAGTCTAAAGATCACTATCGAAACCCTGAACTAGTTTGAGTGAATCTTATATCAGAAGAGAAGATTCTCAAGAATAAACAAACTAGATGCAATCAGATTTCAACCACCATTAGTCAATCAAATCAATCGAAAACATAGATAAACCACAACTATCTAGTTTCCCACCAACGGGTCGCGCTAGAGCTTATCAATCCCAAAAAAGACTTTAAAACGAGCGCCGTAAGAGATTTCACCTAATTAGATTACTCTCCTCTCCGATAGGCGGCTACACCTGGTACAAAGACAAAAGAGGAAGTCTGTTGTTACGAAGGATTAGTTTGCTAGAAAGGCAAACTTCGTGTATTTATAGACAAGGAAGTTTGGACACCTAGGAATTTCCAAAACCGAAAATATTCTCAAGATATTCATAAATGCACAGATTCGGTTTTCACAATTCTTGGAAATTCTCTGTCCAAAAATAACAATCGAAATCTCTTGGAAAATATAATTAGTAAATGCACATTACTAATTCTGTAATTTCCATACAAATGAAATTAATAACCTTAATTAAGAGATTCTTAACTTATTTGTGTTTTGATCCTGGGATTCTCTTCCCTTAGTCGTTAAGGAATATCTTTTAATAATTATAGAAATAAACATTCTCAGCACGTGTTCAAAGTTTGTCGACATCTTAACTTTGTAAGTTCTCTTTCACACTTACAAACTTGAAACCGATTTGCCACACTTCCAAACAAGTTTAGAATTGGTTCATCTGACTTTCAAGAACTATGTGATTGATCAAACAAACATTCAATCACAATCATGGGTTTACGGTTCTACCAAAACAAGTTTCGGTTCTACCTCCATGTGAGTACTACGCATAGTCACACTAGCTTCCCAAAAGATTCGGTTGACTAGGTACTAGGATCGGTTCCCCACATATATATGGTATCTAACTTATATGTGTTGCACATGTTCACAGGATCGGTTCCCCTTTCTGCTATAAACCTTGCTGCACCCCATACAAGGATCGGTTCCCCTTGATGTACTGCACCCCTTACAAGGATCGGTTCCCCCTTTCCCATACTAGGATCGGTTCCCCTTTCCCTTACAAGGATCAGTTCCCTTTCCCTTACAAGGATTGGTTCCCTTTCCCCAAGGCAGACATAATCCGATCATACCAAGGTGATTACTTAAGATTGGTTTTACTAATAAAAGTTATACCAATACAAAAGTCAGGCCTTTGTGAATAGTTCTACCAAAAACACAACAAGTTGTGAGCGGTTATACTTTATCAGACATATTGGTTGTTCATAAGATATGCAATGAATAACAAAACCAATAACACCTAGCAATTTCCTTTTCGGTTCACAAAACAAGTTTATGAACTTACTTCTTAGAACACATGTAAACATTGTTCCATAGAATGAAATCCTCACCTCATACCCATACATAATCACAATAGCATTCAAATGATTATGGCGATGTCTTATCTACAAAGTTTAATGGTTAAGCAATAAACCTCGTATTGTATTCCTTAATACTATGTCTATATAGAGTTCAAATATGCTTCGCAGTTATGTTTTCAATATGCACGACTTGAAAGATACGTTAGGGAATGAAACAGTTCAACTCAAATATCACTAACCTCAAGTGGAAGGATGATTGTTGTCGTTGTATCTCCTTGCTTCTTCACATCTTCAAGTCTTCGCAATACTTGTAATGTCTCATATCCTAATGCTTTCAAGCTAACCTATACGAATTTTAACTCTAGTACATAATCAAGCGACTCTTAACATGAGTTTTGATTCACTAAAATATGAAAACCAAACTTGACATACCAACGCTTGGTGGGTTCAACCGAGCCACGCTCTAACAATCTCCCCCTTTGTCAATTTTGGTGACAAAACTCTTACATCATATGGATAAACAAATTACAATAATTTATTACAATCCGCTTGATTCCCGATTCAACAACATAGTGAAATTTCTTACATTCAATCCTTGAAAATGTCGTTGTTTACATTATAATAACAAAGAAAATACCCCCCCTAAGGAAGATAGGTAGATATTCAATCCGCACGTTTTTGTTATACCAATCTATATGACATGTTACTCCCCCTTAGTATGTGCTTTCACTCTTTCGTTAGATAAAACATTCAAGTATCAATGTTCTTTTCCTTAATGATACCGATTAATATAAAATCAATGCCATTATCACTTATTTACTCCATATATTTCTCCCCCTTTTTTTCATAAAAATGACAAAGAAACGAAAAAATAAAGGACAACACGAAAAGAATCTTACAAATCTCAGAATAGACTTGCAAACCTGTAGAGTTAGGCACGAGGGTTCCACACATCATGTTCTGATAACCAATATCAAAATCGAAACTACAAGTAGTCTTATTTTGATATGTTACCAAGGAAACAATTTTTCCCATTTATTTTAGCAAACCAAAAACGACTAATCACATTAGTTCCTTTGCTAAACCGATTGTTCAAAAACAACCGCTTAATTCGATAAGACCAACATAAAGAATAAACTCCATTTTTCTCATTAGGTTCTAATTATCCATAAACTTAGACCTTTCAATTTTAAACAAACCAAATACTAGGTTAGTTAACTAGTATTTCTTTGTTTAGGCATTCGATTAGACTTGAATAACCGAAACCTCACTTTGATAAGACAAACTAAGATCAGAATTAACTTAGTTTCTTATCCGGAATCGAATTGGACTAAAAAACTCATCCCGTACACATATTATTTCCTTAATCCATAAATAATTCATACAAACCAAAATAAATCAACTTCCATAATTATTCACCTCAACCGGAAGCAATTGAAACAATAATAGACATTATAAGCACCGCAATTGCACCGTAATTTTGTAAACCTAAACGATTGATACCATACAAAAGCAAGATAACAATAGTTTTTCTTAACCGGAACCAATTGAATCACACACACATCAATTGTACCAAAATTTTGTAAGCCTAAACGATTGATATCACACAATAAAGCAAGATAACAATAGTTTTTCTTAATAGGAACCAATTAAAACACACATCCACACACACATCATGGAATAAATATCAATTGAACCTAAATTTCGTTAAGCAAAATCAACAATATATGTAATGTAAACTCAGGCTTTTCTTAAACAGGAAAACAATTAACTAACAAGATTGTTACCTCAAATTTCGCATCCACTTCTCCAATATGATTGCATCTTCGTCCAAGGAGAATTGATATCGAAATATCACCACGTTGTCATCCTTATGCGTGAACACAAGAATAACAACATACCTCAACCTTTACCAGAGAAAGGTTGAAAACCGGTTTTAACTATTGCAAGCAAAAGTTGAAAACCGTTGAAACACATATGCTTTTATGCTAAACCAAAACCGATTCAACATATTGTGACTTTTTCACATACTGTTTCTATTAGAACCCCTCATAATCCTTTGATAAAGCCTACCTACTAGGGATAGAACTTAATCCCGCTAAATCAAAAAGTCACCCAAACCATGAGGGTTCACAATATATGAGATTGAATATTAATGTATAAAACTGAAATCAAACATCCCATAAACATACATAGCAATAAGGTAAAAGCAATTAAGCACAGGCTATGAAAACCAAAAACCATCACAAGAAAAATTACTAATCAAATAATTTTATTCATAATAGACCAATACAATCAATGAAAGAAATCAAAAATTGATGTCTATTTTCCTTCTCATTTGTGAAACTCTGAAATTGACTTTTTAGAGTTTTCATCCAATGCTGAAACCAGATCCGCAGATTTCATTGGAATCCAATCATCTTCAATGATCACGAGCCTATATTCAAGGCTCACAACATTGTCATTGACTTCTTTAACTTCCTTTCTCAAATCCTTTTCCATGTTCCTTACTTCACATAAAATTAGATCCAGCTTTACTGAAAGATTCTTGAGAAGATTATCATTGAGAGAGGAGATATCTTCATTAGGAACATCATACTGAAGCTCTGGAGATGAATCAAAATCTCCATCAGACGATTCAAGATGAATTTTCTTGTTTGGAAACAATATTGTACATACTTTTTCGGTTTTCCGAGAACTGCAACTAGAGGTGGACATTTTTGACAGGACTCTGCGAAAATGAGGCAAGATATTTTACCTCTTATAATTTTTTAGAACTTTTCTTCAAAGATCTTTGAGAATATTTTTCATAACCGAAAAATCAATTTTTAGAAATATTTAAAACTAAATATTTACATCAATATCCTTACTCTATATTATTAAGGTAACTCGTAAGGATTCAAGATAATCGGTTAAACTATCACAATTTGGTTGTTGAATTTTCTTCCTTTGGAGATTTCAACACAATATTTGAGCACTTAGATTCACATCTTAATCTTGTTGTGGGATCATGATACTCAAAGAGCTTATTCTCTTGTTTCGAAGAGATTTTCGATCTATGATTAGATCTCGATTTTCTGGTTTTATATAGTCTCTCTCTGTTTAATATTTAAACATTCCTTTTGAAAATGCCCACTTTGTTTGCACAGAAAGCAAACACTAGAATTATTATGCTTCCTGGAATCGGATCCCTAAGATTTCTTAATTCTCACCTTCTTGTTTCTTGATTCATTCAACCTAGTTGATGAATTTTCAAAGCAATTGAGTCTCTCTCTCAACTTCTGATTTTCTGCTTTTAACACCCTAATCTCATCTTGACAAGAACGATGTCGGAGATGAGTTTAGATACTTGTACTCTTTCGGAGTATTGAGTAACCTCGATTTTCTTTAGACGCTTGTTAAATTTCTCTTTATCATTCAGAAAACTCTGTTTGAGTTGATCAAGCAATGACTTTATTTCACAAATGTCAGACTTAAGAAGATGAGTCCTTTTACCTTTACATGGAAACGATTTTTCAAAAATCAAAGGATTGAACTCTTCATGAGTATCTATGTTTGGAAGGGTTTCAGAATCACAGATTTATGCAATAGTTGCAACATGATCTATCTCATCAACTTGATTATTCTCATTAGGACAATAATAAAGAGTGGCAGTATAAGGTTTTCTTTTCCACCGTGTGTCCTTGGTTGGACAATCTGGAGAGATATGGCCAAAACCTCTACACTTGTAACATTGGGGAATAACATCATCATCATCCCAGGTGTCTTCACGTTTAAGTGGATGTACACTTTTCCTTTTTGACGCATGTGCACCTCTTGTTCGATGTCTCAACAGTCTTTTAAATCGTTGAGTAATAAGAGACAAGTGATGGTTTATTTCTCCTTCATCTTCAGTAAAGAGATCTTCTTGATCATCGGAATCTTCCGAATATTGAGTCGAAACTCCTTTTATGGCTTTATAGCCCAGATTGTCCTTTTGTTTAGACAACATTTCTTGATCAAAGATCTTCAGTTTTCCAACTAAGGAACTTCTAGATAGAGACGAAAGATCATTAGCTTCAACGATTGCATGCTTCTTAGAATCGTATCTAGATGGCAACGATCCGAGAATCTTGCATACTATATCCTTTTCAGAAATAGTCTTTCCTGGCGAGAAAGAGACATTAATTATCTCATAGAGTTTAGTGTGAAACTCCTCAAAAGTGTCGTTGTCATCCATTCGAAGGTTTTCCCACTCGGAAGTGAGGATTTGAAGTCTAGCTTCTTTCTCTGAAGAATTTCCTTCGAATACGATCTGAAGATTATCCCAAGCTTCTTTCGAAGTTTGACATGTTGACACATGATGTTGTAGGTCGCGACTTTCAGCATGAATAATAGCATTCAAACCATCTGAATTCTGCTTTGTCAATGTCTTTTCTTCGCTCGAAAATTCCGCTAAGCGTTTAAACTCAGTTTCTGAATTTTCTCTATTTGGAAGAGTATAACCATCGACGACTAATATCCAAGTATTAAAGTCTCGTGATTGAAGAAAAGATCTCATAGCATATTTCCACCATAGATATTTTGTTCCGTCAAATCTTCGCGGCACGTTAATTGAAGTCGATTCATGAGAACTCGAGTTCATTCTTATAGGTTGGATCGCACCAAACACAGATTGTTAGATCTTTTCGTGTTTGCCTGCTCTGATACCAATTGAAAAGTAGAGGGTACCCAAATATACCTCAAGCTAAAACTTTTCTTACCTATAAGTCCCTTCTCCGAAAGTGATTGTCTATGGACTGAGTCGAGACAATACAACTAATCGGTTCACAGTTCGTGTGATTGTCTATGGATACGAGATCGAGAAAATACAACAACGAAGTATGTTTACTTGATACAAAGGTTCAGACTTAACCAAACAACATAGGATTGCTTATCAAGTAAACGATTACTTGATGCAAAGGTACGTTTGTGTAATTTACTTTAATTATAATAAAACAATTATAATGCGGAAAATAAAAGTAAATGACACACCAAGATTTTGTTAATGAGGAAACCGCAAATGCTGAAACCCCCCGTGACCTAGTCCAGAATTGAATACTCTCAGGATTAAGCCGCTACACAAAATTACACCTAACTTCGTATAGTTGAGACCAAGTAACTAACCCTATAGTTCACTTAGTTCCGTCTGTATTCCCACGCCTCCGACCTATGAATAAGTCACGTACTTGGAACAATCCCTTTGGTTCGTATTCCAAACAGTAAAGGAACAAGAAATATGTTTGGTATCAACTCTATTCAACCAAGTGATATGAGTCAGACAAAGGCTCTTCCGTTTATCTTAACATAAACTCCTTCATCGGGTCTGGATTTATCTTATGTTTGATCACCCTAAGGTAATCGTTTAAGATTAAGCCAATCAATAACTTTAATCACAAAGAAATGTATTGATGCCGATCTACTCAATTAATCAATCCAATCTACCACAAGGATAAACCGATTATTAATTGGATCCTCTTTTACCGAAATAAGTATTGTGCACACCAAAGATTATAAAACCCAAGTCAGATTTTCAATATCTTCTTTGTCTTCAAATCTTCTTCAATCTTCAATAAAAACCTGCACATAATCACTTGAATCTCTTGTGATCAATCACGCACAGAACGGAGTCTGTTAACAATGGATTATCACAAGATCGTCTTTAGAACTAACAACAGTCTAAAGATCACTATCGAAACCCTGAACTAGTTTGAGTGAATCTTATATCAGAAGAGAAGATTCTCAAGAATAAACAAACTAGGTGCAATCAGATTTCAACCACCGTTAGTCAATCAAATCAATCAAAAACAAAGATAAACCACAATTATCTAGTTTCCCACCAACGGGTCTCCCTAGAGCTTCTCAATCCCAAATAAGACTTTAAAACGAGCGACCGTAAGAGATTTCACCTAATTAGATTACTCTCCTCTCTGATACGCGTCTACACCAGTAACAAAGACAAAAGAGGAAGTCTCTTGTTACGAAGGATTAGTTTGCTAGAAAGGAAAACTTCATGTATTTATAGACAAGGAAGTTTGGACACCAAGGAATTTCCAAAACCGAAAATATTCTCAAGATATTCATAAATGCACAGATTCGGTTTTCATAATTCCTGGAAATGCTCTGTCCAAAAATAACAATCGAAATCTCTTGGAAAATATAATTAGGAAATGCACATTACTAATTCTGTAATTTCCATACAAATGAAATTAATAACCTTAATTAAAAGATTCTTAACTTATTTGTGTTTCGATCCTGGGATTCTCTTCCCTTAGCCGTTAAGGAATATCTTTGAACAATTATAGAAATAAACATTCTCAGCACGTGTTCAAAGTTTGTCGGCATCTTAACTTTGTAAGTTCTCTTTCACACTTACAACCTTGAAACCGATTTGCCACACTTCCAAACAAGTTTAGAATTGGTTCATCTGAATTTCAAGAACTATGTGATTGATCAAACCAACATTCAATCACAATCATGGGTTTACGGTTCTACCAAAACAAGTTTTGGTTCTACCTCCATGTGAGTACTACGCATAGTCACACTAGCTTCCCAAAATATTCGGTTGACTAGGTACTAGGATCGGTTCCCTACATATATATGGTATCTAACTTATATGTGTTGCACATGTTCACAGGATCGGTTCCCCTTTCTGTTGTAAACCTTGTTGCACCCCATACAAGGATCGGTTCCCATTGATGTAATGCACCCCTTACAAGGATCGGTTCCCCCTTTCCCATACTAGGATCTGTTCCCCTTTCCCTTACAAGGATCGGTTCCCTTTCCCTTACAAGGATCGGTTCCCTTTCCTCAAGGAAGATAATCCGATCATACCAAGGTGATTACTTAAGATTGGTTTTACTAATAAAAGTTATACCAATACAAAAGTCAGGCCTTTGTGAATAGTTCTACCAAAAACACAACAAGTTGTGAGCGGTTCTACTTTATCACACATATTGGTTGTTCATATGATATGCAATGAATAACAAAACCAATAACACCTGGCAATTTCCTTTTCGGTTCACAAAACAAGTTTATGAACTTACTTCCTTCGCCGGCCGGCGGTCCCGCGACACCTTTCCCTAATTTTATTATTTTTTGATAAAATCATGTGATTTAGATAATTTCTTTGAAATAAAGGAAATTTGCTCGAACGAGAGGATTTTCATGAGATCGTGTAAATAGTAAAAATATGGTAAAATATAAAATTGGGCGCGGGACTAGTCATGGCATGTCTGGCCGGCTAGTGAGCCTAGTCCCCAGGCGCTTTTGTTTAATATTTTATTATTATTATTTTCCCTTCCTATTTTGCATAGGTTCCTCGTTCATTCGTATTTTTAAAATGCTCGTTCGTGCATTAAAAATGCTGGTATGTGTATTATCTGCTAATTACACTTGCACCATTTTGTCAGGGATTATTCGATGCCCAGATGCCTGTTTCGTTGAATATTTATTACTAACCCGTGGAATTCTGCTGGGAAGAACCACAGATTGAAGTAACGAAATATAACGAGGAATCGTAGAATATTCCTGAATATTCAGGCGATTATTTGACGACTCGTAGAATATTGCTGGATATTCAGACGATGGCTCGTAGAATATTGCTGGATATTCAGACGATTTAAGATAATTAACTGCTGGCTCTATACTAGAAGGGATTCCTGTCTAGGAGCATTAATTATCTGAGGGTTGAGCTATATGAACTTGTTGGAGTGTCATATTCCTCTTGCATAGTCGGGGAAAATCTGTTTACATCCCGAAGACGTTGTCGCTCTATACTAGCAGACATGCTGTCTAGGAGCCGCCCAATCTTTCGATTTTATACAGTATGAGATGTGCCGTAGCCTCAGATGAGAGACTGCACATCTTCATCTTATCTGAGAGGTTGCATGAGCTTTCATGCACAGATACATGAGTCTCGATACTCGTCCGATTGCCGGATCCGGAGTAATTACTGAAATTGCTCAGTATTCATGAGATGTGTCGTGGCCTCGGCTAAGAGACTACACATCTACACGTACTCTGAGAGACAACCTTCTCAGCCAGAGATTTATGACATGAGATTTCATGCTTTAATGAGAGACATGAGTCTCAATACTCATCCGGTCGCCGAATCTGGAGTATAGTTTTACAATTCTACCCTTTGTCGAAAATCCACCATCTACATTAAGTTCCCTGCTTAGTGAGGAACAGTCATGTTCCTCAGTCAGCATTTAATGGTGATTTTCCAGGTATAAATAAAAATAAGTAATTGAACTTAGTCGTAAGATAAGATATTACCGGATTTCGACTGAATGAGCAAACCATGGTTTGAGCGGAAACCTGGTAGGTTTCTAAAAAGACCTACAAACTAATACCGCAAGTGCACGGTGTCGATTATAGCTTGTGCAAATACGGGTCGAATCCACAGGGACTAGGTTGTGTAAGTTGAAGTTTCCTAAACTGTTTTCTAAGCTTAACAGAGAACAAAGGCAGTAGCCAAAGGCAAGGCAGTGAAGTAAAATAAAGACAATGAAGCAAAGGTAACAGTGGCAGTGAGGCAGTGAGGGAAAGAAACAGTGACTTTAGGCTTAATCACTAAGGCTTTCAATGCTAACCTATGCTAAGTCAATTTTCAATGCTAACTCATGTTCTTTCCCCTTGTTTAGATATTAGTGAGATTCTAGCCTCAGCTAACTATCTAGATAGCAGTGGAGGTTCAAGCCTGCTGCTTATCAAAGAGGTGGTTTTAAGAGAAGGATTTAGGGTCACTAAGTTAAGTCTAGTCCTAGTAGTAATTGGGGCTCTCACACTGCAACTACCCGCATATAAGCCACTTAGATGATTAAACCTTCCTAAAGGATAATCTAATTACAGCTAAAATGTTCTTCCATAGCACTAACTGTCTGATTAGAGCACAACTAGTCTAAGGTTTGAACAATAAACATTAATCATGAGCTGCAGCACCATCAATCACAGGGTTATCCTAACTACAATGTATGCTTGACATACACCGTGAGAGCAATGTGATGAAATGCTTAAATTATAACTGTCCTACACAGTTTCAGAACACAAGAACATTGTCTACACATTAACCAACTAGCATTAGCATGGAAGCTTCATCTCAACCTTAGCAAGTGATAAATTAAAACATGATGAATATGTGAAAATAAAACTGAATTTGAAAGTGAAACAAAAACAGAACATGAACAATTGAGGAACTGGCTAGTCCAGTCCTCTTGGTGGTGCACTGGCTAGTCCAGGCATGTCTTCTAACACACACCCACACATCATATTTATAGTTACAAGCTTCAATTAGGGTTCTACACAAGTTTTCCCCAAATCCCCAAAAACAGCAGAAATTAGGGTTACTGATTTACCTAATTTGATGGGATGATTCGTTCCCATGTCTTCGACCCATCCTTCATATGCTCTTCCTTCTCCATCTCCTGTTCCAACTGCTCCTCTAGCTCGAGCTATTTTATCAATTTCTCTTCTTTCTTGTCTCTGAAACCCTAGGAGAGAAATTGGTATGATAGCTGGCTAGAAAGAAGGGGAAATAGATGGGGTTTCGTTAGGTAATAGCCATGATGGCTTTTGGTGGTGGTTGTGGCAGTTGAGGAAGGTGGTGGTGATGATGGTGGTGTTGCAGAGGGTGAGGGATAAAGAGAAGAATTCGATGGAAAATGGATTGGGGTGCGTTTGTTTTGGGTATAGGGTATTTGGTACTCGGGTGTTGAGCGGGTTTAGAAATTGTTGATGAACAGCGAGGATGAGACGTTGGATGCGAAGATGATGGATCGATCTAACGGCGAGACAGAAGGAAGCGAGGAGCGACCGTTGGATGCGGAAGAACAATGAAACTGACGGCTCAAGATGGAGTTAGGTGCTGTAGTGTTTGACAGGAGCTTCAGACTTCGATGCACGACGATGAAGCGACCGTAGGATGCATCTGTGGATCCAATCTGACGGCTACGAGCTTAGGCAGGCTTTGGGCTTGGTCTTGGACTTAGGTTACAGTTTGGGCTTAGACAATTCTGAGCCCACTTCTTCTTTAAGAACAAATTCTTCCTTCCAAGCCCACTTCTAGTTGATCCGGCTCTTGCAAACATCATTCTTCGCTGCTTTTCTGCGGGAGTCTTTGCCGTTTCTTTGCTCTTTTCACTTCGTGAGTTAACCAGGCTTTATTTAGTACCTAAAAATACAAAATTAATTAAGAAAAGTATTTATTCTTGAAAACAATGAAAATACAGAATATGGGATAAAATGGAGAATTAATGCACAAAAGATGAGTTAAATGCCAAGAAAAATATATAGAAATATGCACTTTTTAGCACTCATCAAATACCCCCAAACCTGAATTTTACTTGTCCTCAAGTAAAACAAAACTAAGGAAATCCTACCTATACCACTGTCGCTGGTTTCTCGAATGCATTTAGCGTATGCACTAAGCCTTTTAAACCACTAAGTGTCCCTAGTGGACGAGTGAAGTCTCGTGAAGGTTTGCTTAGAACGTACCTACAAAGTTCTAGGACAAAATATAAGCTCAGATTCCATGAAATGTGACATGTGCAAGACAGTAGAAGCTCACAGCAAAATGGAGATGTCAATCTAGCTATCAAAGGCACAATCCTAGCACTGATAACAACTAAAGACACGTGATAAGAGTGTAAAGTGTATCTACACATGTTTCTAGAATGACCTGAAGTTATGACTACTAATCACCAAAAGATAGTTTTTAGGCTAAGAACCGAATTCTAAGCCAAGCTAGCTGTCCGGCTTTACGAGAATTGTGAATGTTCACCCAATGAGTTGGTGATATTTCAGTTTACCCGCGTTATACATCGATGGCTGCACCCTCCTTGCTTATTACAAGACTATTTACAACAAAAAGATGACTCTTTACATGACTCTTATTTACATTGATTACTCTCTTTTATTTTTGGAACAAGAGAGAACTATTGTCTTTAACATGACAAAACATGGAATAAATACTTGATTTTTTTTATTTTTTTTTTCATTTTTTTCAAAAAGAAGGAGTTCTTGTTTTCAATTATGACATATTATCAAAGTATCTACTTTTCACCCCCAAACCTAAACTAAACATTGTCCTCAATGTTTCAAAAAATGAACAAAATTATAATACAACATATGAAGAGGATCATGTTGAGTAGAGAAAAAGGAAAGAGAATACCCGATTTCGGCGAAAGCAATATTAGAACTCCGTTATTCAAGGCAAGAATCCAACATATGTCAGCCGAGATCATATTGGATTAGCAAAATATATACAAAAGGAACAAAAGGGTTTTAAGAAATTTTATCTACTGGATTATGTACAAGAAAATTTGGTTTTTAATGGGATTGGACTTTTCGGGGAAAATTTGGTTTTGTCGGGAGACATTTGGTTTTGGCGGGAGACATTTGGAAACTTTTGGTTTTTTAAAGGGAGCAAAGAGCTTTGTGTTTCTTGGGAATTTTGGAAAAGAAATTTGGTTTTTTATGGGATGAGGAAAAATTTTGGTTTTTAAAGGGAGCAAAGCCTTTTGGTTTTTAATGGGTTAAAGAAAAAACTTTTGGTTTAAATGGGATGAAGAAACCTTGGTTTCTATTCGGGAAAAAGCCCAGATAATGGGTAGATCTTTTAGTGCTTTTGGAGAGGCCCAGCTGTGGCTGGCAGAGACGAGGGTGTGGTGGCGATGGAGTTGGTGGATCTGTTGCAGAGGGATGGGGGAGAAGACGGAGAAGAAGGTGGTCGATGGAAAATTGGGTAAGGTCTGTTTGGCTGACGGGTATAGGTGTTAGGTGCTCGGGTGTTGGGAGGTTGTAGCAAATTGGATGAACAGCGAGGATGAACCGTGGGATGTGGAGATGATGGATCGATCTAACGACGAGATGGAAAGAAGCGAGGAGCGACCGTTGGATGCGGAAGTACAACGAAACTGACGTCTCAAGATGGAGTTAGGTGCTATAGTGTTTTTCAGGATCTTCAGATTTTGATGCACTATGATGAAGCGACCGTACGATGCTGAGATGATCCAATCCGACGGCTGAATATGAAGGCGGGTATGGATATTGTAAATGGGTTTGGGTGAGGGTTTTAGGCCTTGGGTATGCCAAGCCCATATCTTCTTTAAGAACAATTCTTCCTCTTCAAGCCCAGTTCTAGCCTTTTGGTCTTGCGCACAACATTCTTCGCGGCTTCCTTGTGTGATTCCTCTTGGCTTCCACCACTTTTCTGCTCTTTTTGCTCCGCTATTCATCCAAACTTTATTTATTACCTAAAAATGCAAAATTAGTTAATAAAAATATTTATTCTTGAAAACAAAGAAAATACAGAATATGGAATAAAATGTAGAATTAATGCACAAAAGATGAGTTAAATGCCAACAAAAAGATATAGAAATATGCACTTTTTAGGACTCATCAAATACCCCCAAACCTGAATTTTACTTGTCCTCAAGTAAAACAAAACTAAGGAAATCCTACCTATACCACTGTCGCTGGTCTCTCGAATGCATTTAGCATATGCACTAAGCCTTTTAAACCACTAAGTGTCCCTAGTGGACGAGTGAAGTCTCGTGAAGGTTTGCTTAGAACGTACCTACAAAGTTCTAGGACAAAATATAAGCTCATATTCCATGAAATGTGACATGTGCAAGACAGTAGAAGCTCACAGCAAAATGGAGATGTCAATCTAGCTATCAAAGGCACAATCCTAGCACTGATAACAACTAAAGACACGTGATAAGAGTGTAAAGTGTATCTACACATGTTTCTAGAATGACCTGAAGTTATGACTACTAATCACCAAGAGATAGTTTTTAGGCTAAGAACCGAATTCTAAGCCAAGCTAGCTGTCCGGCTTTACGAGAATTGTGAATGTTCACCCAATGAGTTGGTGATATTTCAGTTTACCCGCGTTATACATCGATGGCTGCACCCTCCTTGCTTATTACAAGACTATTTACAATAAAAAGATGACTCTTTACATGACTCTTATTTACATTGATTACTCTCTTTTATTTTTAAGGGAATGAACAACATTTGGTTTTTATGGGAAAAAGCCTTTTGGTTTTAATGGGAAAAAACTTTTTGGTTTTTAGGGAAAAAGACCAGCTAATGGGCTTAGAGATCTTTGGCTTTTAGTTTGTTTGAGGCCCAGAATTCAGTTAAACTTGGCCCAGAATCAAGCCCAAAGAAAATTTAAACAAGCCCACAAACTGGGTTCAGGGGCCCAGTTGGGTTTTCAAACAGAGTGAGAGTGGTGCAATTGGGTTGTTGGGTTTTGAAGCCCAAAGTTTAGTTAAGTACCAAGCCCAGCTTCTGGTTTAAACAAGCCCACTATTCAGTTAAATTACAAGCCCTCAGAACTAAAACAGAAACACACACTAATTCATACAAGCCCACAAAACTGTTTTGAGTTTAGGCTTACTGTTTTGCTCCTTCCCTCAGCTTGTGCAGCCCAGCTTGGGCCTTGGTCTAGCAGCAGCAGTAGCAGCAACAGGTGTGCAGCAGCTAGCAGTAATTCCACAGCAGCAACAGCAGCACAACAGCAATTCCACAACAGCAAAAGCAGCACAGCAGCAGCTCAACAACATCAGCCTTTGGTTCTCAGTGCTGCTAGCAACAGCTTTTCAGGTACTGTTCAGTTGAAGCCTAGCCACACCATGCTTTTCTCTTCTTCTCTTTTGCTTTCTCTTCTTCTCTTCCAGTTCTTAGGCTTGTTGTCCAGTTAAGCAACATCACCATCTACCTGCACACTTAAATGTGTGTGATCAGTACACAGAAAAAGGCAGGGAATTGTGTAAGTGGAATGAAGAACTGCATAAAGCAGTGCAGTTCAGGTGAAGAGTGCAGTTGAATATCAAAGTGAGCAAAATTGAAGAACTGCAATGCTGCAGTGGCAAAGTAGCCAAATGCACTCAACAATATTGTTACAGTTGCAGAACAGAATGATATCAACTACACTAGCATGCTAGCACAGGGAAAAGATGCAAGAACAATGATGCAAATATGCAATGATGTATGTGGTGCAGCAGATGCAGATGCTGATGCTAAGATGCTAAAAACTACAGATGCAGATGCAGATGCAGTGAAATGGAATGAAATGCAGATGCAGATGCTAAGATGCAAAAATACAGGACAGACATGCAATGATGAAATGGAATGAATGCAGGTGCAGTTGCAACAAAACTAACAAGCTAATGAGCACAGGCTACAGGGCAAAGCTAAAGACAGTTACACTAATATAGCTAAGTTAAGTTACAACAAAATTTGAAAACAGAAAACAAGAGCAAATTTTTTTTGTTTTGATTTTTGATTTTTTTTTCTTTTCAACTACACAACACCAATCCCCGGCAGCGGCGCCAAAAACTTGGTAGGTTTCTAAAAAGACCTACAAACTAATACCGCAAGTGAACGGTGTCGATTGTAGCTTGTGCAAATACGGGTCGAATCCACAGGGACTAGGGTGTGTAAGTTGAAGTTTCCTAAACTGTTTTCTAAGCTTAACATAGAACAAAGGCAGTAGCCAAAGGCAAGGCAGTGAAGTAAAATAAAGACAATGAAGCAAAGGTAACAGTGGCAGTGAGGCAGTGAGGGAAAGAAACAGTGACTTTAGGCTTAATCACTAAGGCTTTTGATTCCACCTCTAACCTATGCTAAGTCAATTTTCAATGCTAACTCATGTTCTTGCCCCTTGTTTAGATATTAGTGAGATTCTAGCCTCAGCTAACTATCTAGATAGCAGTGGAGGTTCAAGCCTGCTGCTTATCAAAGAGGTGGTTTTAAGAGAAGGATTTAGGGTCACTAAGTTAAGTCTAGTCCTAGTAGTAATTGGGGCTCTCACACTGCAACTACCCGCATATAAGCCACTTAGATGATTAAACCTTCCTAAAGGATAATCTAATTACAGCTAAAATGTTCTTCCATAGCACTAACTGTCTGATTAGAGCACAACTAGTCTAAGGTTTGAACAATAAACATTAATCATGAGCTGCAGCACCATCAATCACAGGGTTATCCTAACTACAATGTATGCTTGACATACACCGTGAGAGCAATGTGATGAAATGCTTAAATTATAACTGTCCTACACAGTTTCAGAACACAAGAACATTGTCTACACATTAACCAACTAGCATTAGCATGGAAGCTTCATCTCAACCTTAGCAAGTGATAAATTAAAACATGATGAATATGTGAAAATAAAACTGAATTTGAAAGTGAAACAAAAACAGAACATGAACAATTGAGGAACTGGCTAGTCCAGTCCTCTTGGTGGTGCACTGGCTAGTCCAGGCATGTCTTCTAACACACACCCACACATCATATTTATAGTTACAAGCTTCAATTAGGGTTCTACACAAGTTTTCCCCAAATCCCCAAAAACAGCAGAAATTAGGGTTACTGATTTACCTAATTTGATGGGATGATTCGTTCCCATGTCTTCGACCCATCCTTCCTCTGCTCTTCCTTCTCCATCTCCTGTTCCAACTGCTCCTCTAGCTCGAGCTATTTTATCAATTTCTCTTCTTTCCTGTCTCTGAAACCCTATGAGAGAAATTGGTATGATAGCTGGCTAGAAAGAAGGGGAAATAGATGGGGTTTCGTTAGGTAATAGCCATGATGGCTTTTGGTGGTGGTTGTGGCAGTTGAGGAAGGTGGTGGTGATGATGGTGGTGCGGCAGGGTATGGTGGTGTTGCAGAGGGTGAGGGAGAAAGAGAATAAGTCGATGGAAAATGGATTGGGGTGCGTTTGTTTTGGGTATAGGGTATTTGGTACTCGGGTGTTGAGCGGGTTTAGCAATTGTTGATGAACAGCGAGGATGAGACGTTGGATGCGAAGATGATGGATCGATCTAACGGCGAGACAGAAGGAAGCGAGGAGCGACCGTTGGATGCGGAAGTACAACGAAACTGACGGCTCAAGATGGAGGTAGGTGCTGTAGTGTTTGACAGGAGCTTCAGACTTCGATGCACGACGATGAAGCGACCGTAGGATGCATCTGTGGATCCAATCTGACGGCTACGAGCTTAGGCAGGCTTTGGGCTTGGTCTTGGACTTAGGTTAGAGTTTGGGCTTAGACAATTCTGAGCCCACTTCTTCTTTAAGAACAAATTCTTCCTTCCAAGCCCACTTCTAGTTGATCCGTCTCTTGCAAACATCATTCTTCGCTGCCTTTCTGCGGGAGTCTTTGCCGTTTCTTTGCTCTTTTCACTTCGTGAGTTAACCAGGCTTTATTTAGTACCTAAAAATGCAAAATTAATTAAGAAAAGTATTTATTCTTGAAAACAATGAAAATACAGAATATGGGATAAAATGGAGAATTAATGCACAAAAGATGAGTTAAATGCCAAGAAAAATATATAGAAATATGCACTTTTTAGAACTCATCAAATACCCCCAAACCTGAATTTTACTTGTCCTCAAGTAAAACAAAACTAAGGAAATCCTACCTATACCACTATCGCTGGTTTCTCGAATGCATTTAGCGTATGCACTAAGCCTTTTAAACCACTAAGTGTCCCTAGTGGACGAGTGAAGTCTCGTGAAGGTTTGCTTAGAACGTACCTACAAAGTTCTAGGACAAAATATAAGCTCAGATTCCATGAAATGTGACATGTGCAAGACAGTAGAAGCTCACAGCAAAATGGAGATGTCAATCTAGCTATCAAAGGCACAATCCTAGCACTGATAACAACTAAAGACACGTGATAAGAGTGTAAAGTGTATCTACACATGTTTCTAGAATGACCTGAAGTTATGACTACTAATCACCAAGAGATAGTTTTTAGGCTAAGAACCGAATTCTAAGCCAAGCTAGCTGTCCGGCTTTACGAGAATTGTGAATGTTCACCCAATGAGTTGGTGATATTTCAGTTTACCCGCGTTATACATCGATGGCTGCACCCTCCTTGCTTATTACAAGACTATTTACAATAAAAAGATGACTCTTTACATGACTCTTATTTACATTGATTACTCTCTTTTATTTTTAAGGGAATGAACAACATTTGGTTTTTATGGGAAAAAGCCTTTTGGTTTTAATGGGAAAAAACTTTTTGGTTTTTAGGGAAAAAGACCAGCTAATGGGCTTAGAGATCTTTGGCTTTTAGTTTGTTTGAGGCCCAGAATTCAGTTAAACTTGGCCCAGAATCAAGCCCAAAGAAAATTTAAACAAGCCCACAAACTGGGTTCAGGGGCCCAGTTGGGTTTTCAAACAGAGTGAGAGTGGTGCAATTGGGTTGTTGGGTTTTGAAGCCCAAAGTTTAGTTAAGTACCAAGCCCAGCTTCTGGTTTAAACAAGCCCACTATTCAGTTAAATTACAAGCCCTCAGAACTAAAACAGAAACACACACTAATTCATACAAGCCCACAAAACTGTTTTGAGTTTAGGCTTACTGTTTTGCTCCTTCCCTCAGCTTGTGCATCCCAGCTTGGGCCTTGGTCTAGCAGCAGCAGTAGCAGCAACAGGTGTGCAGCAGCTAGCAGTAATTCCACAGCAGCAACAGCAGCACAACAACAATTCCACAGCAGCAAAAGCAGCACAGCAGCAGCTCAACAACAGCAGCCTTTGGTTCTCAGTGCTGCTAGCAACAGCTTTTCAGGTACTGTTCAGTTGAAGCCTAGCCACACCATGATTTTCTCTTCTTCTCTTTTGCTTTCTCTTCTTCT
This sequence comes from Papaver somniferum, assembly GCF_003573695.1. Classification (NCBI taxonomy): domain Eukaryota; kingdom Viridiplantae; phylum Streptophyta; class Magnoliopsida; order Ranunculales; family Papaveraceae; genus Papaver; species Papaver somniferum. The sequence goes on along the minus strand of NC_039362.1, from coordinate 98,453,119 downwards.
CTTCCAGTTCTTAGGCTTGCTGTCCAGTTAAGCAACAACACCATCTACCTACACACTTAAATGTGTGTGATCAGTACACGGAAAAAGGCAGGGAATAGTGTAAGTGGAATGAAGAACTGCATAAAGCAGTGCAGTTCAGGTGAAGAGTGCAGTTGAATATCAAAGTGAGCAAAATTGAAGAACTGCAATGCTGCAGTGGCAAAGTAGCCAAATGCACTCAACAATATTGTTACAGTTGCAGAACAGAATGATATCAACTACACTAGCATGCTAGCACAGGGAAAAGATGCAAGAACAATGATGCAAATATGCAATGATGTATGTGGTGCAGCAGATGCAGATGCTGATGCTAAGATGCTAAAAACTACAGATGCAGATGCAGATGCAGTGAAATGGAATGAAATGCAGATGCAGATGCTAAGATGCAAAAATACAGGACAGACATGCAATGATGAAATGGAATGAATGCAGGTGCAGTTGCAACAAAACTAACAAGCTAATGAGCACAGGCTACAGGGCAAAGCTAAAGACAGTTACACTAATATAGCTAAGTTAAGTTACAACAAAATTTGAAAACAGAAAACAAGAGCAAATTTTTTTTGTTTTGATTTTTGATTTTTTTTTCTTTTCAACTACACAACACCAATCCCCGGCAGCGGCGCCAAAAACTTGGTAGGTTTCTAAAAAGACCTACAAACTAATACCGCAAGTGAACGGTGTCGATTGTAGCTTGTGCAAATACGGGTCGAATCCACAGGGACTAGGGTGTGTAAGTTGAAGTTTCCTAAACTGTTTTCTAAGCTTAACATAGAACAAAGGCAGTAGCCAAAGGCAAGGCAGTGAAGTAAAATAAAGACAATGAAGCAAAGGTAACAGTGGCAGTGAGGCAGTGAGGGAAAGAAACAGTGACTTTAGGCTTAATCACTAAGGCTTTTGATTCCACCTCTAACCTATGCTAAGTCAATTTTCAATGCTAACTCATGTTCTTGCCCCTTGTTTAGATATTAGTGAGATTCTAGCCTCAGCTAACTATCTAGATAGCAGTGGAGGTTCAAGCCTGCTGCTTATCAAAGAGGTGGTTTTAAGAGAAGGATTTAGGGTCACTAAGTTAAGTCTAGTCCTAGTAGTAATTGGGGCTCTCACACTGCAACTACCCGCATATAAGCCACTTAGATGATTAAACCTTCCTAAAGGATAATCTAATTACAGCTAAAATGTTCTTCCATAGCACTAACTGTCTGATTAGAGCACAACTAGTCTAAGGTTTGAACAATAAACATTAATCATGAGCTGCAGCACCATCAATCACAGGGTTATCCTAACTACAATGTATGCTTGACATACACCGTGAGAGCAATGTGATGAAATGCTTAAATTATAACTGTCCTACACAGTTTCAGAACACAAGAACATTGTCTACACATTAACCAACTAGCATTAGCATGGAAGCTTCATCTCAACCTTAGCAAGTGATAAATTAAAACATGATGAATATGTGAAAATAAAACTGAATTTGAAAGTGAAACAAAAACAGAACATGAACAATTGAGGAACTGGCTAGTCCAGTCCTCTTGGTGGTGCACTGGCTAGTCCAGGCATGTCTTCTAACACACACCCACACATCATATTTATAGTTACAAGCTTCAATTAGGGTTCTACACAAGTTTTCCCCAAATCCCCAAAAACAGCAGAAATTAGGGTTACTGATTTACCTAATTTGATGGGATGATTCGTTCCCATGTCTTCGACCCATCCTTCCTATGCTCTTCCTTCTCCATCTCCTGTTCCAACTGCTCCTCTAGCTCGAGCTATTTTATCAATTTCTCTTCTTTCCTGTCTCTGAAACCCTAGGAGAGAAATTGGTATGATAGCTGGCTAGAAAGAAGGGGAAATAGATGGGGTTTCGTTAGGTAATAGCTATGATGGCTTTTGGTGGTGGTTGTGGCAGTTGAGGAAGGTGGTGGTGATGATGGTGGTGCGGCAGGGTATGGTGGTGTTGCAGAGGGTGAGGGAGAAAGAGAAGAAGTCGATGGAAAATGGATTAGGGTGCGTTTGTTTTGGGTATAGGGTATTTGGTACTCGGGTGTTGAGCGGGTTTAGCAATTGTTGATGAACAACGAGGATGAGACGTTGGATGCGAAGATGATGGATCGATCTAACGGCGAGACAGAAGGAAGCGAGGAGCGACCGTTGGATGCGGAAGTACAACGAAACTGACGGCTCAAGATGGAGTTAGGTGTTGTAGTGTTTGACAGGAGCTTCAGACTTCGATGCACGACGATGAAGCGACCGTAGGATGCATCTGTGGATCCAATCTGACGGCTACGAGCTTAGGCAGGCTTTGGGCTTGGTCTTGGACTTAGGTTAGAGTTTGGGCTTAGACAATTCTGAGCCCACTTCTTCTTTAAGAACAAATTCTTCCTTCCAAGCCCACTCTAGTTGATCCGGCTCTTGCAAACATCATTCTTCGGTGCCTTTCTGCGGGAGTCTTTGCCGTTTCTTTGCTCTTTTCACTTCGTGAGTTAACCAGGCTTTATTTAGTACCTAAAAATACAAAATTAATTAAGAAAAGTATTTATTCTTGAAAACAATGAAAATACAGAATATGGGATAAAATTGAGAATTAATGCACAAAAGATGAGTTAAATGCCAAGAAAAATATATAGAAATATGCACTTTTTAGCACTCATCAAAACCTCTGTGGCATAATAGAGCGTCATCCAGTGAACATAAAACCGTGTAGAACCGCTGGTTCGATGGTGGAACCTTGGTTGGTTTAGGATTCACGGGTCGGGCCCAAAATGGAAATCCTTATGGAATTAGGTTTTGGAAATAAAATTAGTTATAAAAGGGATTAATTCTCTTTTTTTTTTATTCTCCTTCCCACGACCACCATCCTCTTCATCACCTTCACGTCCGAGCTTGACAGGAGCAGGAAGGATTTTCGCCGGAGCGTCACCGTCCGTCCGACCAGAGGTAGCACCGTCCAGCCAACTTACGGCCGGCGCCGACCAGGTGCGTCGAATTTTTTTTTTTAGATGTTTGATGATTCCATGAGTGTTTCATGCTTTCACCATATCAAAATCCTATACATGTGTATATGTTGATGTGGGTTTTGTAGAAAACCCTTGTTTTATCAAACGTATGTTCGTTCGATAGTTAGTTTTGAAAACTAATAAAAATCCCTGATTTATGAGAGATTTTTTTTATATATGTGGACGTAGGTCCAGTGATAAAATTTAGTGTATGAGATTTCATGTGAACCAAGATTTTACCTTAATAGATGTGAGCTTTCATAAAACCGAAATAAGCTCCGTTTTAAAGGATAATGTTTATTCGAGGAAAATATACATATATATTTTTATGTATGTAAACTTATGTCAAGTGATAAAACTTTATTTATGAGCTTTCATGAGAGTTAGTATTTTACCACAATAGGTACGAGCTTTCACAAAACTAGCATAAACCTTCGTTTTTAATAAAACACTAATACGAAGGAAAATAGATTTTTTTTTTACATGTAGCCGTGACATATTTTATGTGAAACATGATGACGTATTTTATTCACATGGATTTGTTCTTATTAGATAAATTCTGAAAATTTATATGAACAAATTGCATTTATTATTGTTTTGTAAAATCAAGACATGGGTTTTGAGTAACCTTCAAACTATACAACTTATTTGTGATGAAGTCATGTCTTATTGTAAATATCATAGTTCAGTTGTGTGAATGTTCATATTATGAAAATTATGTATATGATTTTATGAGAAAATCATTTTTTACGCACTAATGAAGCGTTGTTCGTTATTGCAGATTTCAAAGAACAAATTGATTTCGTTTGTTAACTCTTGTATTGCAACCACTATTGTTAGTGAAATTGAAAGAGGTAAGATTCAAGAATACCATTTTGTGGATGAATTTATCTGCATTTCGATAACTCCGTGCTCCTGGTTTCAGAAAATGCCGGCTTCCAGCAGTCGTAGTTATTCCTCCGGTTCTGACGAAGATCCCAAAGCTCCCATAGCTAAGTCGAGAGCCAAGGTAATTCGTGATGAGGGAGAAAAGCCTAGCATACCCTCGAATTAGCGGAGAGTTACTTTTGCCGAACTCATGAAAAGAAAAGCCGAAGACGATGAGAAAGATGCTTGTCAGCGCACAAAGGATCGAATCCGGCGCAAAATACAGAGAGTTGAGGAAAAACGCCAATTCTTGGACGGGGTACCCTCTGATTCTGATGCTGATGCTTCCGAAGAAGAAACCGCCTGGGGTTTGCCTGTTCAGTGTGCCAGAGAATTCGAAAGTCCTATGAACATTGCAGCTGAAGCGGAAGAAGATTCAGATTCAGATGATGATTTTTATGCTCATCCAGACGTCACCAATAGTCATGACAGTGATTCCGAAGAACAGGATTCCGAGAAGGATAGTGATGAAAACTCTGAGAAAGACAACGATGACGAATCTGACAACTCAAATGGATCTGACGAGCAGCTTTACTTTCGATCTCTTTTTTCTTTTTTAGTATTTGAATACTCTCAATCTTCGTAGTAGATGTCTTCATTCGAACAACTTTATTGAAGTATTTAGGTCTTCCTTTTGAGCGAGAGATTTTATTAATGCAAGTTCTTCTTGATTGAATTAAGCAAACCGAGCCACTCTTAATGCCGAACTCATTGTAATCTCCCTTAACCCTTGTGGTTCTTCATCTTATGAAAATATCCAAACATAAGCTGTATAGTACATGGGGCCGTGTGACTTTCCGATCACTATTAACCTTGGTCAGTCCCCAGTGCCCTATTTTACTTCCGCATCTCCAGTTTGACCTTGTTCAAGACTTAGGGTTTCAGTAAAACTCGTAACTGAATCGGAGATGAGTGCCTGCCGTATCTTGTATATATCTTTGTAGATTTAGGGTTTATCACTTGCGCCAATATTTCCTCCATTCTTAAGTTAGTTTCATCACAGAAGAAATTTCGATTATCATACCTCTCATATCATGTCTGCTGATAATACTTCTTCTCAAAACGGACTTCAGTCGAAACATGGAGTAGAAGCGCCCATCTTGGTAAGTTTCACATCTTTTCCATCTCGTTCAGTTGAGGTTACTGATCGTAGAAGATGATTTATTGTAGGATAACCAGAAGAATCTTTTTTCTCACAATTCAAGGCCCAAGCGGACTGCTAGAACTCCTGCCCGGTATAGGTCGGCTCCTGCTGAGACTGGATCATCTGTAAGCAATCTTATAATCCTTGAAAATTTACCATGTCTAATTCAGGCGAAATGAAACACTTCCCCGTTCATCACAGGCGGATGTTCGTGTCATTGTTGATGCTAGAAGGAGAAGGAGTGGAAAGTCTGTGACTGTGGTCGAGGTTGAAGACAGTGGAAATCGAGCATGTGAAGATTCTGCAAAATCCGTGGAGACAGACGACAGTGTTCACGCCTGTGAATACCCGACAGCTGGACTCTCGTTTGAAGCTCCATTGGTTAACACTTTCCCATACAATGAGATGGTTGGTGGTTTTCTCATTCCCAAGTGCCATGCACCTCAGTATACCAAGATCTGGAAAAAGTATGGGCATATTGCTACTACGGAAGTGTGGAAAGGTTTTCTACCCACTCTCTTGACTACAGTTGCAGGGCTGCTACCGATCATTGAAGAAATGAACCAAATGCACCTGTGAGACGTCAAGAATCAGGAACTGCACAAGTGGGATGAGATGATTTCCAGTTGTGAGATATTGCGATTCAATGTGAGATGGCTTCGCCGTCGTCTTGAGATAATTAAGATCCATAAGGCGGCGGAGGCTGCTGATGCGATTTCCATGACCACTGCTTTACTGGAGGAAGAAAAGATACAGGCTTTGGAGTCAGCAAGGGTTGAGAAGGCGGTTGAGGATTTGAAGGCAAAGACTAGGATCTTCTAGAAGAAACTCGACATGGTTTCCTATAGAGATTATTATCCATTGCTGGATGGTTTGCTCTGAGTGAATATTCAGGAGAGTTGTAATGTAGGTTTCTGACAAGGTAGAATAATCTGATAGCATGAGGAGTTTTTGTTCAATTGATGAATATTTGATGAACGAATGAGCATCTTGCATGCTCTTTGAAGGAAATAAATTACATTTGAGATGTATTTGAAATAAAGGTTAATTATCTGCTATTGATCAAGCGTAATAGGCTTTGAGCCATTTGTCGTTGATAATATTACCTTCATTTCCTCCACTGAGTGCTAAAATTTTGTAGTATCCACTAGACACCGCTTTGATGATAACATACGTCCCTTCCCATTTCGGGCGAGAATTTGGGAGCAGACATGTCTTGTTGAATGTGCTTTCCTGTCTTTAATACCAAATCTCCTACTTGAAAAGTTCGGGGTTTTACCATTTTGTTGTAAGCCCTGGACACCCTCTGTTTATAAGCCTCCACGTACTTTTCTACTTTAGCTCTCCTTGATTCAAGCATGTCTAGTTCAGCAACTCTTGATTTGGACACTTCAGCTTCATCCCATTGTATTCTGCTAGCCGCTTCAATCCTTGCTGAAGGAATTTTTATCTCGGCTGGGAGTATAGCATCATCCCCATAGACAAGCGAATACGGTGACGTCCCAATTGAGCTCCTTGGTGCAGTTCGGTAAGCCCACAAAGCCATGGGAAGTTGCTCACGCCACGATCGTGGATTTTCATGAATTGTTCGACTGATAATCCGGATCAAAGTTTTGTTGGTACTCTCCGCTTGGCCGTTTCCTTGGGGGTAGTATGGTGTGGATAAGATCTGTTTAATCCCGTACTCCTTGAGTAATTTCTCGACATCTTGATTGGCGAAAGGATTCCCATTATCTGTGATGATATGTTTAGGGACGCCGAATCTACATATAATATGCTCCTTGATGAAGGCTGCAATTGTTACCCCTGTGGTACCTCTGAGTGGGATTGCTTCGACCCACTTAGTGAAATACTCAGTAGCTGTGATGATGTATTCATGCTGCTTTGAGGATGCTGGATTGATTTTCCCAATGATATCAAGTCCCCAACTATAGAAAGGCCATGGACTATTCACAGAGTGTAATGGAAGACAAGGGGTATGAATGAGATTACTGTGAATCTGGCATTTATGGCACTTCTGAACGTATGCGGCTGCATCATCTTCCATAGTCGGCCAGTAGTATTTCTCGTGGATTTGGAGAAACAACTTCTTTTTCCCCTGATGTTCTCCTTCATGAGTTTCTTTCAAGACTGTCAGGATTTCATCTTCGGCTAGGCATCTCAACAAGTCTCCTACAAAGCTTTTGCGGTATAAGATTCCGTCAAGAAAAACAAATCTCTTAGCTCTCTGTATGAGTTTGATTGCATCTTTCTTTTCTGGTGGCGATTTGTTGTCTCGGAGATATTCGATGTAAGGCTGCCTCCAGTCCGCGGTGTGAATGAGTGTTAGCACCTCCAAATGATGAGGAGGTGTCTGACAATTAGGACAAGCTCCCTGCAAAGTCCTCGACTGTGCTTCCATGGAAGGCCAATAGTACCCGAGTCTCTGGAGTCTTCTATAAAGTGTTATCAGTAGCGTATGTCCGCACACTTCTTGATGCACACTTTCGAGTTTTTCTTTCGCTTCTTCATCACCCAGGCATCGTGATAGAGAGGCATCCGGGTTACGATGGTATAAGGCTCCATGAAGCAAGAAGAAGTTCTTCAGTTCTTTAAGGCTGATGGTCCCTTCTGTAATGGAGCTGCTCAGTTCATGAATGATAGGTGCTCTCCAGTCATTTGCTTGAGCTTCTTCAGTTTGATTAATCCACGTGGATGACACAGCTCGTCTTTGCACTATGATGGGTTCTCTGATCCTTCGAATTGCAACTTGGAGGCAAGAGTTTCTAAGCAATCAGCATGCCTATTGTTGGTTCGGCCAGTATGGGTGATGGTCGCGTCGGCGAAATGAGTCAGGAGTCGCTGTGCTTTAGCCCTGAATGGAGCAAGTGTTATCTCTTTGAGAGAGTACACCCCATTCATTTGATTGACTAGTAGTTTTGAATCTCTTCTGATCTCCAGATGCGTTGCTCCTGCTTGTTTAGATAAGGATAATCCTAGCAAGAAGGCCTCATACTCTGCTGAATTATTTGTACAGTGGAAATCCAGCTTGAATGAGTGTGAGAATACTTCTCCTGATGGCGAGACCAAGACTATGCCCGCTCCTCTAGTATCATTACTAGGAGTGGCGGATCCATCAAAGTACAACAACCATGTTTCTTCTTTAACGACTGAGATTCCTGGAAGTTCTCCTGGTACATCATCTGGTAATGTCGCGGAATCTTCTCCTGGGAACGCTGCTAGTAAATCTGCTACTGCTTGACCTTTGATTGCTTTGGGGGAAACACATACTATGTCGAATTCCGACATCTGAAGCAGCCACTTTCCAGGTCTTCCTATCAGAGCGGGCTTTGAGAGTAAAAACTTTATGGGATCAACTTTGGATACAAGCACAACTCTGTTGGATAGTAAATAATGCCTGAATCTTTGTATTGCATGAGCTAACGCCAGGCATGCTCTTTCAGCTTTCGGGTATCTGAGTTGAGCATCCTTCATGGTTCGGCTGAAATAGTAAATTGGATGCTCGACGCCTTCTTCGTCTTCTTGAGCCAGTAGTGCTCCAATAGCAACATCAGTGGAGGCTGTGTATAATATCAACGGTCGACCATGCACTAGAGACCTCATGACTGCAGGTGATAAAATTATCTGTTGTATTTTCTGAAATGATTCCTGCTGAACATCCGTCCACGTGAAACTCACTCCCTTCTTCAGCAGAGGGGTGAACGAAGCAATAAGTTGAGCCAATCCTGGTATGAAGCGTCTGATGTAATTCACCTTACCCATGAAGCTCTGCAGTTCCTTCACAGTGCGTGGAGGAGGCATGGTGGAGATGGGTTTCGCTTTGTCCGGATCGACTTTGATCCCTTCGGCAGTGACCAAGAATCCCAGAAATTTTCCAGAAGAAACTCCAAAAGCGCATTTTAGAGGATTCATCTTCAACTTGTATTCTCTGCATCTTTCAAAGACTTGTCTCAGAACTTCTAAATGGGATGTTCGAGCTTTCTATTTCACCACGACATCGTCAACATAATCTTCTACTTGCTTGTGCATCATATCATGAAATATTGCTGTCATGGCTCATTTGTAGGTGGCGCCAGCATTCTTCAACCCAAAGGGCATCACAGTGTAATGAAAATTCCCAATGGGAGTGCGAAACGCGGTCTTGGCGGCATCATGTTCGAACATTTTGATTTGGTTGTACCCACTGTAACCATCCATGAATGAGAACATACCGTGGCCGCTGGTCGCATCAACGAGCATATCAATGTTGGGTAAAGGAAAGTCATCCTTCGGGCAGCATTTATTTAGGTTTCTGAAATATACACAACATCTGATTTGGCCATTTTTCTTCTTAACTGGGACGACATTAGCCATCCAGGTTAGATGTTGAATAGGCTTGATAAATCCTGCTACCAGCAATTTTTGAATTTCGACCATGATTTGTTCCTCGACCTCATGCCTGAACTGCCTGGGTGGTTGTTTGACAGCCTTGGAGACGGGAATGATGTGTAGACGGTGACTGACCAGTTTGTCATCCAGGCTAGGCATTTCTTCATACGTCCAAGCAAATATATCCCGATACTCCTTCAGTAGCTCTACCAGACCTGCACGCTCTTTCGGTGATAGCGCAGAACTGACCAAGATCGGTCTTGGATCTTCCTCTGTGCCGATGTTAACCGTCTCAAGATCATCAGTGGTAGAATTCGTGCCATCTTGCAACTGTTGTGGAGCTTCCTGAACTTCATCCTCGGGTAGTTGTTCATTCTGACACGATTCACCAGTGCGGGGAGACTCTTGATCAATCTCCCCTATTAATTGCTAATCTTTGCGTCGTTGGTAAATGACCCTTCCTTCTGCGTCATGAGTGGTCATAAAATTGGATCTTGAGATTGTAGTTTCATCTTTTCGGCGTTTGAACGATGTAGTAGGCGATTCGACTGGTTCCGCTTCCGAAGATGGTGATTATGCGGATGCCTCAATAGCCTTCCAACTTGGAAGTGGAGTAGTATAGATTTTCTTAGGAGGTTCAGGGGCGCTCTTGGATTCGATGAATTCAGCATCGTAAGATAGAACATAAGGAGATGATGAAGCAGCTATGTGGACGATCTTGTTATTGAGTAAGGCCTTCATGCATTGATGGTAGGTTGATGGAACCACCTTGTTGTCATGGAGCCAAGGTCGTCCAAGTATCAGGTGGTAGTCAGGCTCTTGCTCGATCACGTGAAATTTCACCTTTGATTGAATTGTTCCTACCCTCAAATATATGTACGCGTATCCATATGTGTGGCTTTGGCTTCCTTCAAATCCTGTCATTAGGATGGGATGGCGAATGATTTTACCTCGTGGGAATCTGGCCATTCTAAGAGTCTTCATAGTGACAATATTGCTGGAAGCACCGGTGTCGACAAGAGCCCTTCTAAATTCGGTGCCTTTGATGAATCCAGTCACATACAACGCGCGATTATGCCCTTCGTCTGCGATGCGATCTTCTTCTCCAAAAGTGATGTTGTCGATTGAATGTTCAGATACCAGGGATACTTCTTCAACTGCTGGGGTTGGTAAAGTTATTTGTACGTCGGATGATATCTGGTTGAGTGCGGCAAACGTGTCCGTACGCTGTTCCCTGGAAAAGTGTAAAAGTTCACACAAATTTTCAATCAATTGTGCAACCTCTTGATCCACCGACTTTTCATAAGTAGTGAAACTGTTGATTTGAGGGTCAGGAGTTGAACCAGTCCCCAGTGTTGGGACCTCCGAAGCAGAGACACCGCCCAACTCAGATGTCAGCTTGATGAGAAAATCGAGTATCTGATCTATCGTGTTCTTCATCAGATCCATGTTCCTGGTGTGGACTTCCAGAATTTGAGATAGCTCTGCCAGAGTCGGGGTTCCTCCGCCTTCCGTGTCGTTAGGTGTAACATGAGGAATCCTGACCGGTTTTCAGCCGTGCAAATATAATTCACTTCCTCACTCAACAAGAAATAAATATAGTATGCGATAAGAAAGAGTCCGTTCCCACAGAGAGGCTTTTGTTTTTATCAATTTTCAATTTCTTAGTAACCAAAGGGGGGGGTTTGTTTTATCTAAATAAACAAAGCAATGAAAGTAAATTAAAAGCAATAAAATAATTGAATAATCAATAAGGAGAAGATATTGGTCATGGGATAGTATCATTCACAAACATGTATTTTCATCAATGATTAGAATTGAAATTTAATCTCTCATCTATTAAAAGTCCTAGGATATCTTGATCGCAAGAGTATCCCGTTTATTTCCCGATTTTATCACAAATAACATCAAAAGATGCTAATGTGAAATCTACCTAAAGTGTAAAAGCACAATTAAGTTTAACTCCCTAAGATCAATAAGTTCTATGAAATAAGACTAATCAATGCAAACAAAATGTGTAAAAGCACTAATTCGTTTTCACAAAGGTTATGATTCATATGTGACTAGTAGGATGTATCACTACAAGCACTACCCACAATTATGCTACTTAAAATCAGGGACAAACAACTTTTTCGTATTGAAAACCCTAATATAGCTCTAGAGATGAAAGCAAATCGGATTGATTACGGACTCAACCAATCAAACAATCAAATCATATAACAATATAAACCATGAATCATAAACAATAAAGTTTTGAGACAAAACTAATTCATTGAATCAAATAACATGTTGGAAATCAACTTTTAACCCATAACCAATAATTGAGTTTAGTTACTCATAATAATGGAGTGCATCATAATCATATTCAATAAAATAAATAAAAAATATGAAAGCAAAGCAAACCCTAGAAGTAGTTTCCTCCAAAGCTCCAAGAAGAATACGTGATATCCCCAAAAGTTGTAGGAGTCTTCCTTTTATAGTCCTTGCTTTCCAAAATCAGGTCTAGTCTCCAAAGTCCATTAGATGAAAATCCGCTTGGCCCAAAAGTCATAAAAACCCGTGTAGAAACTCTGCCAAAAAGTCGCCGGTAGTTGGCCGGAGGGTTGCCGGGAAGTCGCCGGAAAATAGCTCAGGTGACCGGCAAAGTCCGCCCGGTCACCGGTTAACGGTCCAACTCAGTCGGGTCAATGATTCGACTCGGTCAAACCACCGAGTCAAACCAGGTCATATGATTCAGATGTATGTGTCAGCTGAGTCAGGGTCTAACTGGGCTGAGTAGGTTTTGGCCAAGGCCATTGCAGGCCATCTTGCCAGGCTTACCACTGTTGCATCATTATGGTGCGACTCACTCAACCCTGATGGCTGTTCCAATATAACACAACTCTGTTGCAAATTCTGCCATCAGCTCCAACTCTATTTCTTTGCATCTTCTTCAACAACTCGTAGAACTGCCAAACTCCACCTATGCTCTATCTGCCATTACAGCTCAGCCTTATGCAATCAACACAAGCACTCTCCATCACCAGCTTCAGTTCACAACAATATCTGCAGCTTTACTTCATTAAATCCTCTTTCTCGCCTTCACCAGTTCTCGATAATGCTCTTCCATGTTATTTCTCAGCTGCAGACTCTCTCATTCAAGCCAAACTCAAACCACAACCATTCTTCTCATTAACCAACACCAGCTGAACTGCACCTATGCAGCACCCATTTGCAATCCAAGCAATGAACTGGTAACTAATCACAAATTCCATAATCTTCAACTCAAACACCACTTCCATTTCCCTGCAATTCAGCTCAACCAATTACTCTGCAGCTCAAATTCATGCCTGCATCATAACTTCAACACACACCTCAACTTCAACCTCTGCACCTTGCACCTGCACCACTGCCACTGCAACTTCACAATCAAACTGTACTCAACCATCTGCTACACAGCTCCTCCACAAACCCATTAAATCAATTCTCATCTCTTCACAGCACCACCATCAGCTTCTAAGTCTAGCCTGCCTTGCTCATTTACTTGCAATTCACTTGCAAGACTCATTCTACACAGTCATCACTACTATCCCTTCTCAGCTTCCATGCTTACCTCAATTCATTCCAATTCAGCTGCACCAGTCCCCTGTCAGGCCAACACTTCTTGTAACCCATTTATCAACAGCACCAGACCCTCTTATACTCAGGTCATACTTCAATGCACACAAGCATTACTTCAGCTCCATTTGCATCTCATTACAATTCATTGCAGCTCAGCAATTTCATTGCCAGTACCTGTTCCAACTCAACAACACCACTGTATCATCTCTTGCATTAATGAATCCAATCTATACCCCACGAATCTCATATTAAATCAATAGCAACGCCATAAATTCATATATGCACCTGCACTGCCTAGCAAACACCAAAGCACCAGTTCCATTTCATTGCTCCTTGTAGATGCAACATGTCTTTGTGGTCTTCTCCTGTTAAGAGTCCTAAGCATACATCTATGGCAATCAATCAATTGCAACAGTGTGTTGGTTTCAAGCCTCATCAATCACCCACAAATCAAGACGAATCCCATTTAATCTCAAGCATTTGCAGATTCATAACCACCTTATTCATGGCAACATTCAGTCATTTGATCCATTTTTCTTTCTTAGCTGAATAACTCGACCCCAAATTGTAGCAGACCCAAGACAGCATCATCAAACTCTTTTCTTCTTTGTTCTTCTCTGACTCAACAACAAACCCTCATTTCAGAAACCCCAACTTCTATTTCAAACAAACAAGAAACCCTAGTTTCTATATTTTCTCAATCAACAGAATCGAACAACAACCTTCTTCTTCATTACCGACGAGAAAGACGAACCCAACACTAATTCTTCCTTCTAAGCTTCATCAATTTCATCTCTCCTGCTACCCATACCATCGTCTCCATCTCAGATCCATAACAAACCTTTCTTTGCCATAACTTCGAACCAAATTCAACAACATCACTCTGAATCTCTACAACATAATCATTCCTTCCATTTCCGTTTCATCACCAGCAATTCACCATCTCAATCTTCTCGATCTGTTCTCAGCCCCTGAATTCATGGCTGCTGTTCTTCCTCTTTCTTTCAGTTTAAGAATGCTGAAAATGATTGAGAAGATATCTTCTGATTTAGGGTGTAGGAATGGGGCTGGATATAGCCACCCAACACTTGAGATAAGGGTCACCCTATCTGGCAACCCCTTAACCTTAGCTTGACTGTATTTGGAACTCCTCCAAATAGAGTTGCCTCTTAACCTTGACTGGGCTTCAGATAGTGTTCGCCCTGAAATGATATTTCTTCCCTTCTACGCTCCATTGCTGCGCAACCTTAGCCTGCTCCAAGTACAACTCGCCTAGTAATTGCATATGAACTAACGCTTTTTCCCTTTTACTCCAATTGGGTGATTTCTTCTTCTTTTTCTCCGTATGACTCCAGAGTACCTAATAACTCAAAAACAAACATAAGATACATAATTCATAAGAAAAATCGCAAATAAAGTATAAATACTAGATATAAAATTAGGTGTTTTAGACACCTATCAGATTCCCCCACACTTAGACTTTGCTAGTCCTCGAGCAAATCAAACAAAAATAATTATAAAACAAAAATACATACAACTCCGTCTCGTCGATCCTACAGTCACTTTTAGCATAAATAACAAGCCTTTGAACCCCTAAGTGTCCCTAGTGGACGAGTTATAGTCTCGTGAAGGTTTACAAGAGGTTTGCCTACAAAACCTACTTTTCCAACTTACTAGTTCTCCGTAATAATAACATCCAACGCGCTAAGAAGACATAGAAATTCTGCACACTAGCAATAAGAAGTTAGACACATAAATGAACAAAATCTCATCCTTAAATGTTGAGAGAGAAGTAACCATCCCTTCTCGAGAGAAAATCAGGTTCAGATTGATCAAAAGTCTTGACTCTGCCTCACAAGAAAGGGTTTTATGATATTTCTCTCAATAAATAGCTCTTTATGGGTCACACATGTGTCCAGGTAGGAATGAAGAGATAATCCTGCGACACTTTGAATGGTAGGAAGGTCAAAACCCTCCGAAATGTTTTAAAAACCCATATCTTTTATCATTTTGAAAACCATTTTTTTTTTCTGACGATCTCTTAGAAAGGAAATCAACCACTTAACGAAGGTGGGAATATGCTTACTTACCTCGTTATCCGTTCGGCGTGCAGTTAGCACCACTCTCACAGCATCCATAGAAACGTCTTCGATCCTTGTCTTCATTTTCGTCTTCGGTCTTCAATAGTTGATGTTAATTCTTGAACCTCGTAGAATCTTGACAATATGATTCTTTCCTCAAATTCCTTGTCGCTTGAAACTTCATTATGGATATTTCTTCTTCCATTGGCTTTATTGAATAAATACAAAACCAAAAATGTACTAAAGAAACCAAAAATATAAGACAAATGGATTTTTTTTTTCGTTTTTTTTATATATATATAATTATTATTTTTTTTTGAATCATAAAACAAAAACAAATGGAACCTAAATAAATTTTCTCTTGTCTTGTC